>NW_006921693.1:7529201-7543921 GCF_000298275.1 Orycteropus afer afer
CAACCAAACTCACTTCCTTGGAGTCGGATCCAACTCATAGCAACCCCTCCTTGGGTTTCTCTCCGAGGAGGTATCACTATGGAAATAGATTGCCCAACCTACCTTCCGAGGAGTGGCTGGTGGGTTTGAACTGCCTGGCAAACCCAAGGAGAGGTCGCTAAGGAGGGGTCGTGATGAGTCGAATCCGACCCTTCACTCTACAGCATTCGGTTTGGTTTTTGGTTTTCGGGAGCCGGAGCCAGTGAACTTTCAGTGCCCCACTAGGGGGACCCAGAGGCAAAGGAAAACCTCCGTGGCCCTCCTAAGGTAACTGGATCCTCTCACGCCCTCAGGAGGGGTTGGCACTGCTCGCCAACCTCCGCAGGCACGCCCCCCTGCCTGGCTCTGCGGCTGCTTTCTCTTTGCCTAATTACAGCTCTTGCAATCAAGGGCTTTGCAATGAGTTTCGGCCGTTTGGGGCCAGGACTGCTCAGTGCCTGGGATCCTGGCTCCTTCTATCAACACTGACAAACAGGTTTGTCTTAGGAGCAGAGAAAATGGATTTTGAAGGACTGCCAGCTTGGTGATGAGGCTGCTCTGGTTTTAGGTGGGAAACCCTGAAACCGAAATGCAGCAAATGAAGGGCCCTTGGTCTTCTCCAGCTCCCTTCTCCTCCTGTGTAAAACCAGGGGGACTTAACCAGTTGGGGGCATCCCTGGATGGTGAAAACGGTTCATGTACTCAGCTGCTAACTGAAAGGTTGGTGGTTCGAGTTCAGGTACAGCAGAGGTCCCTCGGAAGAAAAGCCTGCTAATCTACTTCTGAAAAGCCAGCCTCTGAAACCTCTGCGGAGCCCATTTCTACTCTGACACACATGGGTGGCCATGAGTCGAAACTGACCCACAGTAACCTGTTGGCTGGTTGGCTGGTTGGCTGGTTGGGTGAATCACTTTGATGTTTCAGTGGCCCACCTTCAGAGTTTAGTGCTTCCTTTCCTGTTGCAATGTGAGCTGGACATTTGGTCTCAAGGCAGCCTGGCCAGTTGAGACAGGAATAATGCATTTCAGCAACTAACCTTCCAGGAATTGAAACATTTGTTCAATGTAGGATAGTTCTATTTATTTATTCTGTTTTTAACACTGTGCTGTGGAACAGTTTTTTTTTTTTTTGGAACAGCTTGCAAGTATGCTGCAAGCATTTGGGAAAAGTCTCAGTTATTTTCTGTACTAAGACCTGGTACAAAGTGATTTGTTCCCTTCTTTGATTTCTGTTGTTGTTCTCGGGGCCGTGGAGTTGGTTCCGACTCACAGGGCCCTTGTGCACAGCAGAAAGACACACTGCCCTGTCACGGGCCAGCCTGGCCATCCTTGCTGTGTTTGAGCCCGTCACTGCAGCCGTTGCGTCGATCCATATCATCTTTTTCACCCACCTTCTGCTTTACCAAGCATGATGTCCTTTGCAGGGACTGGTCCCTCCTATGATCTCTAAACAGTTTGGAATAATTTGATTTAGTTTTTGTTGTAGAGGGCTTGCTTCTTCTGAGCTCTGATTATTTCCCTTGAAGAGGAATGATATGTATATTTTACATGAGACAGATTTGGTGTGTGACGTTTAAAGAAAGTTGAGAAATACTGGCATAGGCCCTAACTGGCACTGGCAGAGAGGGGTTTCATGGTGCCTTTGCATCAAAGACAGGGTACGGGAGACAGCTGTTAAAGTCACGATGGGGGCAAGCCAACTCTGTGGAATGTCAGCGCTAGAGGAGTCCTTGGGAATTTCTCATTTGATGCCTGCGTTTGACACCAGACAGCTGGGGTCCAGAGGAGTCAGTGATGTGCAGTTGGTTAGTAGCACCATCCTGCTGCTGTTAGCTGCCATTGGGTCAGTCTCTGACTCTGAGGACCCAGTACACATTGAATGGAATGCTGCTCAGTCCTGCGCCATCCCCACGATCACTTGGAGGTGGGAATGTTGTGATCCATAGGGATTTCATTGGCTGATTTTTGGAAGTGATTTTTGTAGATGGCCAGGCCTTCCTTCCTACTCTGTCTCGGTCTGGAAGCGCTACTGAAACGTGTCCAGCATAATAGCAACCCGTGAGCCTCCACTGACGACGGACGAGGCTACCCGAGATGCCTGGCCAGGAATGAAAGCTGGGTCCCTGGCTTGGAAGAGGAGAATTCTGCCACCACTGCCCTTGCAATGCCCTGTGCTATTGTTAGTTGCTGTTCCAACTCATGGAGACCTCATATGAGCAGAGTAGAACCGCCCAAAGGTTTTCAAGGTTGTGACTTTCTGGAATCAAACCGCCAGGCCTGTTTGGAAAGGTGTTTCTGGGTAGACTTGAACTTCCAACCTTTGGTTCGCAGCTGAGCACACTAACCATTTGTGCCACTCAGGGACTCCTTGTGGCTTTCAATGTTGTCCACTTGAGTGCAATTCACCCTGATACAGTGTAGACACCTCTGCCTGAGACCTGCATGGGAATGATCTTCAGCCTATGCTTGGTTCTGGTGTAAATGATAATATAATTCTGGCAAAAAAAACAAGATCCACGTAAATCAAACCAAACTCACTGCCATCAAATTGACTCTGACTCATAATGACCCCCAGTGGGTTTCTAAGGCTATAAATCTTTATGGAAGCAGACTGCCTCATCTTTCTTCTGCAGAGTGGCTGGTGAGTTCGAACCATCAACCTCCAGGTTAGCAGCCAAATGCCTTAAGCACTACACCACCAGAGCTCCTAATATGACATATAAAACAAAATATCCATATAAGGATGTTGTTTATTTTGTTTTACACCTTTTATAAACCCTTCTATTTTTCTATCTCCTTTATTTACCTAGGAGCTCCGGTGGCATAGTGCCTAAGGCATTTGACTGTTCACCAGAAGGTTAGTGGTTCAAACCCACCAGCCACTCTGTGGAAGGAAAACTGGGCAATCTATTTCCGTAAAGATCTACTGCCTCAGAAACCCAGAGTGGGTAGCTATGAGTTGGAATTCACTGGATGGCAGTGGGTTTATTTATTTATTGTTTTGATTTATATTTACCTAGGAGCTCTGGTGGCATAGTGCCTAAGGCATTTGACTGTTCACCAGAAGGTTAGTGGTTCAAATCCACCAGCCACTCTGTGGAAGGAAAACTGGGCAATCTATTTCTGTAAAGATCTACTGCCTCAGAAACCCAGAGTGGGTAGCTGTGAGTTGGAATTCACTGGATGGCAGTGGGTTTATTTATTTATTGTTTTGATTTATATTTACCTACACTTAGGGAGCTCTGGTGGCCTAGTGCCTAAGACATTTGACTGCTAACCAGAAGAATGGCAATTCAAACCTGCCAGCCACTCCTCAGAAGGAAGATTGGGCAATCTACTTCCATAGAGATACTGCCTCGGAAACCCAAGGAGGGGTTGCTACGAGTCAGATCTGACTTGATGGCAATGAGTTTATGAGTTAACTGCTCTGGGTAATATTTTGTTTTTGTAAAATGCACATAATAGTAATATCTACTTCATGGAGCTTCTGAGATGAGTTAATTTGATTTATGCAAGGTGCTTATAACAGCGCCCAACACAGAACATGGGCTCAGTAAACACTGGTTATCACTATTATTGCAATTCATTGTTACGGAGCCAAACTTTCTCCTCCCTGATTCTATGCCCAGGCTTCTGCCCGAGGGGAGGCTGCATGTGGTTTTTAAGGGGTGCAGTGAAGAACTCAAGATATTGACTCTTGGCTTGGATTCTGGGTGCCTGAAGTGAGAATTAGTCATAGCCTGGTTCATGATCTGAGAACATTCACACTTGTTGCACCTGCTTTGACAAGCTTGCATTCAACCAGCAAAGTTCACACTTCCAAACCCCAGCCTGTGCTCTGGGGAAGAGCTTGACTTTCAAAGTCTTGCAAAAGCCTCCTCACAATGGCTCTGGTGATGTCACTCCTGAACCGGCCCTGCTGGGGAGCTCTGGGAGAATGCTCTGCAGACAGGCAGGGCAGGCAGTGTCAGCTGCAGCCCTATTTTCTTAGCTGGGTGCTCCTGGGACCCCCAACTGTGCCTGTATCTTCAAATCCAAGCACAAAAGAGTGTGCTTTCACTAAAGTGGCCGATGACCTTTCAGGAAACTGTTCCCTAGAGGAGATACATTGGGATGCCTGGTCCTCAGTTAGAACTTCTAAGTGAATTTACAAACTGATCTGCTGCGTGAGGCATCATTAGCTAGGAAGGCCTTTCGCTGGGCTGGAAGATCAGTTTGGGGGCTAATTTGTTGCTCCTTTGTCTTGTTAAGGAGCTCTGGTAATGCAGTGGCTTCTAACCAGAAGGTCAGAGGGAGGAAGATGAGGCAATCTATTTTCTTGAAGATTGACAGCCTCAGAAACCCTATGGGTCACTATAAGTTGGAATTGACTCGATGGCGGCGGGTGGGTTTTTTGTCTTGTTGAAAGCTGTTAGCCTTCACACTGGCTGAATGTTTCTAAATTTGCCATGTTTTCTCTCACCTCTGGGCCTCAGATCTAGAAAAATTGTCCCCTATCCTCTCATGGGAGCTCTGGTGGATTAGTGCCTAAGGCATTTGATTGCTAACCAGGAGGGTAGCAGTTCAAACCCACCAGCCACTCCTCGGAAGGAAAACTAGGCAATCTACTTCTGTAGTGATACTGCCTCGGAAACCCAAGGAAGGGTGGCTATGAGTCGGATCCTACTCATTGGCAGTGAGTTTGTTGTTTTGATTTTTTATCCTCTCATCTGCCAAATTAGCCCAGTAGGCCTGTTTCACACCATTGCCCCCCAGAAGTTTCTCTTGATCTCCAAAGTCTTATTTGATCCTCTCTTCTCTTTCAGTATAAATTTACCTCTTGAATGATGCTTGTCACACGGGATTATAATGACCTGCTTGTTAGGTGAAGGAGTCAAAATGGACTCTGCAGAACTTACTTCTTCATAGCAAGCTGAGGCCAATTAGTGAAAAAAGCCCACTAGCATCAAACTCAAATTTGCACACAACCAATTGTTTTAAAAATAGGTCACACAAGCAGATCTGTAGTCTTTTAGAGCCTGCCTACTTTACATAAGCTGAAACGACATCCAACAGCTGCTAGCCCCATTGTTGTTGTTGTTATTGTTGTTAGGAGCTGTTGAGTGACCCCTTGTATACAGAGTAGAATTGCCCCATAAGGTTTGCTAGGCTATGAGCTTCGGGAGAGCAGATCATCACACCCTCCCTGCCCCCCTCACTGGGTGATTCGGAACCCTCCACCTTTTGGTTAGTAGCCGAGTGCTTAACAGTTTGCACCACCAGGATTATTTGCTAACACGAAATAAGATACGATTCTGTAGTTAATGGGACTCTCGTGCTGTAGTGGTCAAGGCATTTGGCTGCTAACCAAAAGGTCAGTAGTTCAAACTCACCAACCACTCCATGGAAGAAAGATGGGGCAACCTGCTTCCAGAAAGATTTATAGCCTTAGAAACCCAATGGAAACCCAGTGGGGGTGGTCACTATGAGTTAGAATCCCCTTGATGGCAGTGAGTTTGGTTTTGTTTTGGAGATAAGATATGATCCTGTAGTTCTAAGGACTCGCTGCTGTAACGACCCTCAGCTGTGTATGTCTTTTTGTGTTCCTTGACCCAGCGGCTCCGGCCTTTCTGCAGGAATTAGGAGCCCGTCACCAAGGGACAAGTAAGCTCTCCTCCCCTCTCTTCTCCTACTTCCTGGGGGTTTCCAGGCCTCTGGAAGACCTCCTGCTGTGGGGCCCCAAGAAATAGCTTGTTGTGCAATGCTGCTGCCTCATGGGCATCTTTTCCTCGATCAGCCAGTTCTCCCTGGAACTCACTACACCGTTTCCTTGTCTCTCTCCCACACTGGGAAAGGACCTGTCTGCCTTCAGGGACTGTGTTTTTGTTTATGGTTGTAACTACGGGTCTGGCCAAGGGCCTGTACAAATAAATGAATCAAAGGACGACTGACCGAATAAATGAATGAATAAAGAATAAATGGTTATTTCTGGTTCTCATTTCTGATAAACTGACCAGGTGAGGAGTGACACATAAAACAGGCTTCCAAACACTGTTCCACAGCCGTATTCTTTTCATAATGAAATTTTTGGAATAGATACAAGCAAGACTTCTCCGTGACAGGAGGGGTGAAGCCTTCTCTCCTTTATCTTCTCCTTGCTCTTTGGGGTGTCTAGGCTCCTTGGGTAGAGTTTGAAAACCACTACCCAGAAAATATAGTTCTGTATTGAAAAGAAATGGGCTTGGAGACCCAAATCCAGCCAGGGCCCTGATTTCTTATTACAAAACTAAGCCATTGGGTTGACCCTGACTCATAGTGACCTCGTGTGTGTTGGGGTAGAACCTCCCTCCATAGGGCTTTTGATGGCTGATTTTCAGAACTAGATTTTCAGGCCTTTCTCGAGGTGCCCCTGGGAGGATTGAATCTGTAACCTTTCAGTTAGTGGCCAACCACTGGTTCCACTCAGGGACTCCGATTCCTTGTTATCCTTGGCTAGCTCTGCTGGCTTAGCGCCTAAGGTGTTTGACTGCTAACCAGAAGGCTGGCAGTTCAAACCCACCAGCCACTCCTTGGAAGGAAGACTGGGAAATCTACTTCCATAGAGATACCACCTTGGAAACCCAAGGAGAGGTCGCTATGAGTCGGGTCTGACTTGACGACAGTGAGTTTGGTTTGATTTTTAACATCACTTCCTGGAATCCCTAGGCACTGTAAATGGTTCATGTGCTCAGCTGCTGACTGAAAGGTTGGTGGTCCGAGTTCACCCAGAGACACCTCAGAAGAAAGGGCTGGCTCTCTACTTCTGAGAAAATCAGCCAGGGAAACCCTGTGGAGCACACATGGACACACATGGGGTCAACATCAGCTGACTTGATGGCAGCACCTGGTTTAATACCACTTATCTCACATAAACTCCCGGGCCAGTTAATCTGCCAAATGTGTGGTTTATATCAACTCTTCATCTCACAATAATCTTATGTGGTATGTGCTATGCTTATTTCTATTTTATTTACTAAGTTTTTGAACATTGTGTTGTGATTTGTGACGAGAGTTTCCAGAACACATCAGCTTCACATCAACAACTGATACACATTTTGTTTCGTGGCATTAGCTGCAATTCCCTCAATGTAGGCGTGCTCGTCGCACTTTGCCCTTGTTCCCAGTTTCCATTCTTTCCTCCCCTTCCTGCCTTCTGAGCTTTGTTTTGGGAAAATTCTGCCCTTTTGGTCTTGTGTAGTTGGTAATTTTGGTATTATTGTTCACTTTCTAGGCCTTTTGTTTGGCTGAAAGGTGATCCCTCAGACGTGGGTTCAGGCCCAGGCTTAAAGGGTGTCTTAAGGGCCACAGTCTTAAGGGTTTCACCAATCTCTATCACACCGGTAAGTCTGGTCTGTTTTATGATTTTGAATTTTGTTCTACATTTTTCTCCTACTCTGTGTAGGACTTTGTACTGTGATCTCAGAGCAGTCAGTAGTGGTAGCTGTGCACCATCTAGTTCTTCTGGTCTCAGCATACTGAAGGCTGTGGTTCGCATGATCCATTAGTCCTTCAGGCTAATAGCTTATTTCTATTTTAAAGAGGTGAAAACTGAAGTGCAGAGTTTAAGTAACATATCTTGGACCAGATAACTGACTAGCCGAGTTGGGAATCCAAACTTGGATAGTCTGTCTCTAGAGCCCAGGCCAAATAGCCATATGCAGCGAAGCAGTGGAACTGCCCATAAGAACATCTGCCATCGACTGGGTGCAGCTGTGGCCAGGCACTGTGATAAGTTCTCCATAAGCATCATTGTGGGGCACTCTCGAGTAGATTTTGGCTCACAGGGAACCTATGATGTGACAAGTAGAACTGCCTCATAGGGCTTCCTAGTCAGTAATCTTTACAGGAACAGATTGCCAGGTGTTTCTCCTGCAGAGCCACTGGGTGGATTTGAACTGCCAACCTTTCAGTTAGCAGCTGCAGCTGAGAACATAACCACTGCGCCAGCCATCTGCTCTCCTTTCAAAAGCATTAGCTCATTCAGTCTTCAGTACACGCCTAGAGGTGGGACCCACGGCCACTTTATCCCATTGCTACCAGCATGGCTCCACTACACCCTCTCAGCAGGTTATCCAGACCATCTATTGCCAACAAGACAGTCAAGAAACAATTACTCCAATATTTGTGTAACTGTTGTAACATGATGACCTTTTTTTTTTTTTTTTTTCCTTTTTTAAGACAAGCATGGATTACTTGCAACCAGTGATGCTAATATGCTGGGCCGCCTCAGCAGGATAAAATCTACTTTTTGGAAGCAGAAGGTGGGAAAGTGGCTACTTCTGAGCTGTCTGTGCACCACAGGACAGATCTTTGTTTCACATAAATTGTCTATGAAAATTCCTCTCGACGAACTCAGGAGGGAAGTCTGGCAGGCGTCCCAGAGCGCGATAAAGACGTTTGAGAACGCTCTCAGCAATCAGCACTTAGGTGGCTCTTCCATCTGCCTTGTTTCTGCCTGTTGTTCGCACAAGCTGGGATCCTTTGTCTCATAGCATCCTCAAGGCGTGACAGCTTCCAGGATCATATGCAGACTGAGAAGTATTGCTGGTTTTCACAGGGGACAGTCAGAGTCCATAGACCCTCAGACCCCTCTCTGATGATGCATGGGGACTGATGACCTGGGCCAAAAGTTTTGGGTAAGATATCTAATGAGAAGTGCTTCTATCAATGGCTTCTCCTTGTTCCTTCTTCTTTCAAAGGACTCTCTGTGCACTTTGACAACAGAAAGCTTCATCCAGTATAGTTAAGATGGGAAGGGCTAAGGGCAGTGGTAGTCTTTTAAAAAATCAAGAGGATGAGATTATTGTTATTGTTGTTGGGTGACACTGAGTCCATTTTGACTCCTATCAGCTCCATGTGACAGAGTAGAACTGCCCCATTGGGCTTTCTAGGTTGTAATCTTTATGGGAGCTGATTATTGGGTCTTTCTCTCACAGAACCACTGGGTGGATTTGAACTACCAACTCTTCTGTTAACAGCCCAGTGCTTAACCACTGCACCACCAGGGCTCCTTGTGGTGTTTGTTAAGACTGTCCATACATCTTTTGATTTTGCTATGTACGATTGCACTTCTCTGATCCCACTAAAGTTAGGCATGGCCATGTGATTTGCTGTGCGCAATGAAATGTAAGAGAAAGTGATGTGTGTCAATTCTGGGAGACATGTTAAGAACTAACAGGATTCCTCATGCTCTTGTTTCTTCTGCCACAATGACAGGCCACCTCAAGATGGGGGCTGTGTCTGGGTGGGGATAGACTGGAGCAGAGCCCCCAGTGCACTCGTGATGGAAATGCAGCATGAGCAAGACAGAAACTTTGTTGTTTGAAGCCATTGAAATTTTGGGGCTATTTGTTATTGCAGCACAACCCAGCCTATCCTTACTGATAGAGACATGTACACATAATCTCTTCTATACATTTTTTTTTCTTTATACTTTTTCAGGAGTACAACTGAATCTCAATTGGACATTGTGATTCAGCTTGTCTTCAGTGAACTTAATGTCATTCCAATGTCACTACACTTCTCTAAATATTGGTTTGAAATATCAAAATCAAATGTGCACAATATTAACAGGGAGGAAAAAGATCAGAAGAAAATTAATATTAGGTGATGGTTGAGCCGGGTGTGTGGCATGTTGTTGTTGTTGTTGTTGTTGTTGTTATGTACTGTCAAGTTGGACCTGACTCATAGCAACGCCTCCTTGGGTTTCTGAGGTAGTATCATTATGGAAGTAGATTGCCCCATCTTCCTTCTGAGGAGTGGCTGGTGGGTTTGAACCGCCAGACTTCTGGTTAGCAGTCAAGTGCCTAAGGCACTACGCTACCGGAGCTCCCTGGTGTGTGGCATATATTTTCTCATTTATTTCTAACATGGTTTTTATAAAGTATGCATTCTATTATTTCTATATATGTGAGAACTAAGACACAGTCAGTGACCATCGGAGGTGGAATTTAGAGTCAGAGCTATACGTTCTGAAACACAAGGTAATTTTATCAATTAAAATTTTTAATAAACAGGAAAGGAATTTATTACAATGGCATAAGGTAGCTTATGGAATTGATGGGAAGAACTGGAGAACCACGTTCATGTAGGGCAGGTATGAAGGTCACTCTAGGGGTCTAGAGGGGTAGATAGACAAACACTGAGTTGACTGACTCATGGTGATCTTATGTACAACAGAACATCATCTTCATGACTGCTGGCATGTTTGAGTCCGTTGTTTTAGCCATTGTGCCAATCCGTCTCACTGGAGGTCTCCCTTGCCCTTGCTGGCCCTCAGCTTCCCCACACGTGATGCCCTCCTCCAGTGGTTGATGGCTCCTGGTGATGTGCTTGTAGCAGGTGAGTTGGACAATGTTCTGCTGTGAGCAATAAGATCTTTACTGGCTAGTTTTCACCTAGGGGTTCAGGTGGCAAGAAGGCTTCAATGATCCCTATGGAAAATGCTGCTGGACTGAGTGTACTTTTACTGTTTTTTTACATTTTCTTTTGTTGTTGTTGTTGCTATTTTACATTTTTGTGCCATTTCTTGTCACATTCAAAGTCCTGAGTTCAGTTGGCCTAGCTTGGATCATGGTCTCCCTCTGTGGCACTTGCACTTGCAGAGTCAGTAAAACTATCTATCACTGGCAAGGTAATTATCCCAAAGTATATCAGGAGATGTCACAAAAATGCATGTGTGTGGCAGGGTGAATACTGAGCAGTCAAAAGGAAAAGTGACTTGGTATATCTGGATGAGCCCTAGTTCTCTATTGTCCCAATGTAATTATTAACAGAGCCCACATTGTCTTTATTATTATTATTATTATTATTTTATTGTGATTTGGGTGAAAATTTACAGAGCAAATTCACTTTCCATACAGCAGTTCACATACATTTTGTCTCATGACATTGACTACAATTTATGACAATGCAACAGTTCCCCACCCACTTCCTCCAGATAGTTACCTCCTCCCTGTGTCCATTCCTCCATGCACTCCTGCCCCTTGAGCTGTCTCCCTGTGCATAAACAGCCCTTCTTTCTCACATGATTGTTCTCTTCAAGGAGTGTATCTACCTCAGGTAAATGTTCAACTCATATGCCTGTCTTTTGCTTGGCCAGAAGCCACAGGTATGGGTTAAATGCCAGACCTGAAGGGCAGCTAGGGGCCGTAGTCTCAGTGGTTCCACCAGGCTCTATGAGACCAGCAAAACTGGTCCCCCCCCCTTTTTTTTTCCAAATGATTTTGAGTTTTGTTCCACATTGTTCTCCCTCTCTATCAAGGATCTCCTACATAGATCCCCCTCCAAGTGGTTGACAGTGGTAGCCAGGCACCATCTAGTTCTTCTGGTCTCGTAGTCGTATAGGCTGTGGGTCACATGGTGTACCAGTCGCTAGGACTAATTCTTTCCATGAATCTTTGGTTTTCTTCATTCTTCTTTGCTCTGGATGAGGAGAGACCCATCGTTGCATCCAGATGGCTGCTTGCAAGGTTTTAAGATCCCAATTGCTATTTGCCAAAGTAGGAGGTAAAACAATGTTTTGTATAGTATGTTATGCCAAATGAGCTTGATGTCCCCTGTGACTATGGTTCTGAGCCCACAGGTTCAACTACTCAGTCCCTCTGGGTAGGTGGCTGTGACCAAGAAGTGACTACAATCTTGTCCCTAGTCAGCTTTACTATACACCTGGGAATTCAGATCATACAAATACACTTCTAGGACCATTGTCTTCCAACCCTATACATGGTCTCGGGTACACTCCCTGCTTCATAGACATACTTAATAGTTCAGCCTGTCCATCCATCTATCCACCTGTATACCCATGTTTGCCTTCACTGACAACGCAGTACTGTATGTGCAAAAGGGTTCATCTTTGTTGTCTGTACCTCCCATGTATCTCTCTATGTTTTCCTCTTCCTCAGTGCCACCATGTTGATCACTCACATTTGGTACATTGCCCTTCTAACAACACCCACATTCACTTCTAAAAGGGTCTTGGTTTGGAGAAGAAATTATGGGATCACCGAATAGCACCCAATATGCACAACCTTATTTCTACTACACCTTGATTAGTTGAAAACCAAAAAAACCAAACCCACTGCCATTGAGTTGATTCTGACTCATAGCAGCCCTTTAGGACAGAGTAGAACTGCCCCGTAGGGTTTCCAAGATTGCAATATTTACAGAAGCAGACTGCCACATATTTCTCCCATGGAGTGGCTTGTGGGCTTGAACCACCGACTTTTTGGTTAACAGCCGAATGCTTTAACCACTAAACCACCAGAGAATCTTGAGTAGTTGAAATGGGACATTCATTAGGCAAGGAGGGCTAGGGACATGCCTGTTTTTCTTAGAATTGTTTTGGTTCATCTCATGGAAGTGTATTTCTAAATTCCGGAATCACTTTTACCTGATTGATCATTATCTAGTTCTACCAGCTAGACATCACATATTGCCTCTTTTCTAAGCATTCTGCAGGGTTTCCATTGTTCAAGAGACTCTATCAAGGGCATATAACCATTGAAAAAACAAAACAAAAACAACATGTTACCGTTGAGTCAATTGTCCTTGTGTGCCACAGTAGAATCGTGTGCCTTTTCAGTGGCTGAATTTTTGGCAGTATTTTCTTGCAATCGCAAGGCCTTTCTTCTGAGGAACCTCTGGGTGGACTCGAACCCCCAACCTTTGAGTTAGCAGCTGAGCACATTAGCCACTGGCACCTTCCAGGGGTTCCATGAGCCTACTTTATAGATGTCACTTCGTAAATACCACTTAAACCCATCCACTTTTTTCTTGTCTTCACTGCTGATACCCTGCTCAAACCGCCACTGTCACCAGCATTACCATGACTGTCTGCTGATTGGTACCTGGCCCTCCAGGTTGCCTCTGGTCAATCCATTCAACACATGGCCATCAGAGTGATCTTTCTAAAATGGCAGGCTGATTACATCACTACTCTGCTTGATGGCTCCCCACTGCTCTTGGTCTAAGTCCAAATGGCTTTGCCTGGCCTGCAAGGTGCTGCCTGATAGGTCTGCTTACATCCTTAGCTCCCACCTGTGCCTGCCTCTTCCTTCTGATTATCTTTGCCTCTGGTCTTTTGAAGATGTTGCTCCTTCTGTCTGGATAACTCTCTCCTGCTTCTCCTACCAGTTCTTGTTCCCACATACCCCCACCTCTTGGTGACTCCAAACATAATGGGATGGAACTCTGTCCAGTCTGGTGCCATCCCCATGATCAAAGCAGATCAGACCGTTTTGATCCATAGGGTTTTTATGGTCTTATTTTGTCAAGTTTAAAACTGTGTTATGAAGTACCCTTTGGTTTTCACTCAGGATATGTCAGAGGGGCTTGGGTCCTGATGCACAGTCCGGGTCTGCATCCCTGAAGCAGACGGCAAGGCCTGAGCCATGGTGTGGATTCTATGGAGCAGCCTGACAGCCCCTGGAGGGCTGACCTCTCAGGCCCCTTCTAGCTCTGGCATTCAGTGATTTTTCTCAGAGATGTGTGTCTCCTGACAGGAAGCTCTCTGAGGCCCAGTGTGGTCAGCATTATCAGGGAGCCAAGCTCCTTCTTTCTGCTCTCTGACTTCCATCTCAAGGTGGGCTCATGGTTTAAAATGGTTATTGGAGCTCTAGCTGTTATAACGGCATTCCAGGTAGCAGGACAGAGGACGAGAAGAAGGGGAGAAAAGGAAAGGACTTTCTGGCTGCACCCAGACATCTTGCAGAAAGATTGCTGAGGAGGAGTCAAACTTCACTCCTGCTTCTAGGGACTGGCCACCTGGTGATGACTTCCATCAGGCTCAGGAGAGAGAGGCACCGCCCAAGGCCTACGATGGCCTCAGATCATGAAGATACCAGGGAATAGGCCGCCATGACAAGGAAGCCCAATAACCACCAGCCACGATCCATAGGGCTTTTGTTGGAACTAGATCTCCAGGCCTTTCTTCCTAGTCCATCCTAGTCTGGAAGCTCTGCTGAAACCTGTTCATCACCATAGCAACAAGCAGCCCCCACTGACAGACAGAGAGTGGCTGCTCATGCTTAATTCTTAGCTTAGTATCAGTAATATTCATCTTGCTCACAGACCATCTATATAAAGGACTTATTTACATGCCAGATGCCATGCTAAGTGCTTCACATGGATTCTCTCATTTGATCCTTTCAGCCATCCTACGTGCTACTATAAGGAGCTCTGGTGGTGCAGTGCCTAAGGCATTCAACTGCTAATCAGAAGGTTGGTGGTTCAAACCCACCAGCTGCTCCGCAGAAGGAAGAAGGTGCTACTATGATCATTAGCATTCCTGTTTTATAGATCAGGAGGCGGAAGGACAGAAGATGTAGATGCTTTGCTACACAGCTAATAAGAGGCAGGGCCAGTATTTCAACCTGGAGAAGCAGACACAAAGCCTAAGCTCTTAACTCTTATGCTACACAGCTTCTCAAGCATTTCCTCCAGGCAGCCCAAGACAAGAATGACTGAAGATGCTGATTGGACCAGTAACAACTGATACTGGTAGAGAGACTTCTCACATTTTTTAGGAGGCTGTTGTACTTTGTCTTCTGCTCTTGCCTAGACATCCTCTGTGGGTCCTTGCTTGGATGTGGGATTTTGGGTGGAGCAGATATTACAGCTGTTTGTGAGTGAAAGCTCTAACCCTGCTGCTCAATCTTTGTTGTTGTTGTTGTTATGTGCCCTTGA
>NW_006921693.1:7544081-7571818 GCF_000298275.1 Orycteropus afer afer
GAGTTGCCTCTTACATCTCAGAGTCTGATCCTGCTCTCCTGGCCTACCCTCAATTCCATCTCTGTCAAGTCCAATAAAAATGTCAGTTCTAAATTCTCGTCTTCTAATAAGCTCTCCACAAAGGCAAAACTGGTGGGACTTCTCTAGAGCTGTGATCATTCTACATACAACTCTATTTTGGAGAGTTTACATGAGATGTCAGGAGGCCTCCAAACCACGACAACATGCACATAAGAGAACCATGAAGGAAGTTGACATCTAGGAGACAGCAGGAGAAGCCAGTTGGTTTGCTAAATGAAGACCCGAGGCAGCTATCAAAGTTGAGGTGGTGAATGAGCAATTCCAGAACAAGGGGAAAGAAGATGTGCAGGGCACACAGGGAGAGTGGAATTAACTACCTGGACTGGGCAAGGTTGGTCTGAGATTTGCTTTCATTTGCAGGCTGAAGTGCAATGGACCATGAACATGTGAAGTTCAAGGAACAGGAATTTGGTATGGCTCTTTAAAACAGAAACCACCAAGTAATAATGTATTTTAAAGATTTTATCCTCTCGTGTAAAAGAAGACCAGAAGTAGGCAAGGCAGGGCTGGTATAGAGGCCTTATAGCATCATCAGGGAGCCAAGCTCCTATCTTTCTGCTCTATGACTTCCATCTCAAGGCTACCTCATGGTCCAAAATGGCTGTCGAAGCACCAGCTGTTACGATGGCTGTCCAGGTAGGCCAGAGGATGAGAGGAAGGACAAAAATGATAAGCTTCCTGGCTGAGTCCACTTCTTTGAGCAATCCTCCTGGAAGCCTCAACACACTGCTGCTAACCACTTCGGGCCAGAGTTAGTCTTAGGGCCATATCTTGTTGCAAGGGAGATCAGGAAATTTGCAATTTTGGCTGGATGCATTTCTTCCCCAAATAAAATTGTGCTGTTTTTACTAATGGGGAAAGAGAAAATGGATATTATGTGGGCAAGTTGCAGCCTTTACTGTAGGGACCTTTTTATATGACTATTTTTGTTAGACTTACCCTTCTTAAGATCAACTAGAAGGCGCAGGGGATGGTGCTGGGCATATAGTTACTGCTTAATAAAGACCAATTGAGTTATTGAATTAGAAAATCAGTTAAACCATTACACTGATTGAAGGGCAGGGAAAATATGAGCGTCTCTTTCTGAAGGCTTGGTGGTCAGGGCCAGAACAAACATTCCCCGTAATGTAGACCTGGCTTACAGAAAGCCCACATGTTCCAGAAACTCAGCATGGGTCAGAACTTGATCTTTCCTTTGCTGTGGCTTCAAATTACAGTTCTTCATTAGTGCATCATGTAAGGTGGCTACTGGTGCCATAGAAAGAGGGTTGTGACTCATGAAATTACTTCTTAGCCAGAAACACATGAAGCCAAAGTAATGAGGCAATGACATTTTTTTCCACCTATATTCCAAGGCACCATATGCCAGTGGTAGCTCAAGGGAACTTGGCTTTGACATGGCATACCGTACACATATTGAATATTGCAAACTTTTTAGGGTCACTCAATAAATGGAAAAGCCAAACCATCTGTGTTATATCATTAAAAGTTCATTTATGCTTTGTTGCTTTGTTGATTTATGCTTCGAAGTGTCAATCATTATAGTAATATATATATATATATATATATATATAATTTTTTATATGTGCTATAGTAGTTTGTTTGTAGGGGCATCTACAAAGATAAATAATATATGGTTTTTGCTTCCAGAGGTTTTACCATTTAATCTAGGAGATAGGATGCAGATGGTAAAATTCAACAAAGTAGACTGTAACCAATCAAATTCCAAACCACTTTCTCTTGAGTTCCTTCTGACTCATGGTGACCCAAGTGTGTCAGAGTACAACTGTGCTCCATAACATTTTCAATGGCTGATGGGAACCCACTGGCTGATTTTTCAACATCAGCTCTTATACAAATCAAAAGCAAATTGACAGGTCTGTCTACCGAAATGCCTCTGTGTGGACTTGAACTACTAACCTTTCATTTAGCAGCCAAGAGTGTCAACTGTTTGCACCCCCTGAGGACTTCACAGAATGTGGAGGGGCTCTAATGGAAGAGCAGGAGGTTCTGTGGAAGCAGAGAGGAGAGCCTGAGATTGGCTCCCAGGAAAGCTGCACAAGAGAGGTGGAGAGCATCTTGAAGGATGAGGAAGCTTTGGACCCATGCAGATAGGGGTTAAGAGAAAGGAGGAAGATGTATCATGAAGGGAACAGCATGAGGAAAGGCCTGTAGAGAAGAAGGCCTTCAGAGGCTTCTGGGAAATACACGTTCTGCAGATGTAAATACATGTTCAAAGAAAAAGGGTCCTGTGAGCAAATAATCTTGGGGAAATGCTGGATATTTTAAGCAAATGTTACCATCTTAAAGGCTCTAAGAAATTCCTTTTTTTTTATTTTTAAAGTAGGAAAATGGACATCTACTTAGCTTTGTTTAACAGACAAGCAAACAAATTTATATAAGAGAAGACATTTTTCCCAGGGACTACTATTTCCTCAAAGTTTTCCTGTAACACTCATTTGGGAAATATTGGTGTTTGGTATACAAGTTTTAGACCATTTGATAAATGGTACCTCATAATTATATGAAATATAATAAAATGAAATTGAATTTTGACCAGAACATTTGGTGCATGAATGTAGCTTTTGAGAAATAATGTTGGAAAGACATGTTGGGCACAGATGGTGAAGGGCCTTCAATGCCATGCTAAGGCATCTGGATTTTATTCTGTAGGCAAGAGGATAATGCTTACTCTTGTCACACCTGTGAAGTAAAATCTGTATAGATTTTCTATAATAACTTAATGTTATAGAGATGAATATCTGAATTAGACTTCCTGGGATTTAAAAGTCAATACACTTACCATAACCATGTTTTAGCCCTCCAAACAATGCTTAGGCTTTAGTCATGGGCTAAAATTAAAGATTAGTTATTTGATTGAACTAGTTTGGTCAATATCCAAGTTAGCTAAGTAGTTGTGGCCACAGTTTTGATGCTCATATGAGGTTCTGATTTATCAAAGTGGGAGTGATGGTTCAAATGAAGTCATGTGCATATGGGGTGACAGAGGGCCTTCAACTGTGACGAGAACACATGTGGCCGTTGACTCTGTCGGGGTAGAACTGTGCTCCACAGGATTTCCAGTGGCTGAGTGTTTGGAATTAAACTGACAGGCCTGTCTTCCAAGGTACCTCTAGGTGGACTTACTTGAAGCTTCAACCTTCACTTTAGCAGCAGAGTGCATCTACTGTTTGCACCAGTAGAGACTCTTGTATAAATCATATTGTTGTTGTTATGTGCCGTCGAGTCGGACCCGACTCATACCGACCCCTCCCTGGGTTTCTGAGGCAGTATCACCCACCAGCCACTCCTCGGAAGGAAGGTTGGGCAATCCTACTTCCGTAGTGATACTGCCTCGGAAACCCAAGGAGGGGTCACTATGAGTCGGGCCGACTCGGTGCCAAACAACAACAACAACATCACTACTGAAGTAGATTGCCTCATCTTCCTTCCGAGGAGTGGCTGTTGGGTTTAAACTGCCAGCCTTCTGGTTAGCAGTCAAGTGCCTTAGGCACTGTGCTACCAGAGCTCCCCTACAAAACATAGTCAGGTATATTATTCAAGAAAATTATGGCTAGGTACTACAACAAACAGCCCACAAAGCTTAGTGGTTTCTCTCTTACACACACACATACACTCACACACACACACACACGTTTCTTTCCTGCTTGGGCAAAGCCTACTGCAGTTATTGTTGGCTAAGAAGCTCTTCTGGGAAGCTCCACCATGCAGTGACTCAGGGATCCAGACTCTTTCTATTTTGTGGTGACCCCACCAAGTTTAACACATGGCTTCAAGTTTGTTCTGGTGTCATCCAGCTAGGAGATGAGAAGCTGAGAAATGCTTGGAGAAGGCACACTGTTCTGAGCACCTTGGCTGGAAGGGACACGTTGCTTCTGCTCGGCTCCTATGGGCTACAGCCAGTTACATGGCCCCACTCCAAGGCACAGTGTTTCCAGGAAGAGGAAAGGGTTCTTCTGCCTGGCACCTACCAGACTCTGCTTACAAATATAGCACTCAGAGTGACACTGAGGCGCAATAGCAGGATGGGGTTTCAAGTCCAGGGCCCTTTCTTTTTACTGCCTGTTCTAATGCTCATCTTAAAAGAAAGTAAAAGGTAGTGGTCTTCAATGATTTTTGTTCCCTATGTCCCAAAAGTAGTTGGAAAAATTATATACCCCTAACACATTTTTTAAATTGGCCTATTATTTATTTATTTTTCAAAGGGTGAAACTTATAGTATATTAAAAATACTGAAATTAAAAAAATAATAAATAATAGTCCATCCCTGTTTTAAATTATTCCAGTGGCGTATAAATACATATAGTCATTTAATACCTACTACCGTAGTCATACTGCCTCGGTGACCCAAGGAGGGGTCGCTACGAATCAGGTCTGACTTGACAGCACGTACCAACAACAACAACACATCATTGATTCAAAGGACCTCTGGTGGCAGAGTGCCTAAGGCATTTGACTGCTAACCAGAAGGTTGGTGGTTCAAAACCACTGGCCACTCTATGGAAGGAAGACTGGGCAATCTACCTCTGTAAAGATTTACTGCCTTGGAAACCCAAAGCGGGGGGGGTGGGTCGCTATGAGTCGGAATTGACTTGATTGCAGTGAGTTTTTTTCTTTTTTTATGGTTGCATGGTGGGTGAAGCATTTGGCTGCTCACTGGAAATTCCGTCCTTCAAGCCCACCAGCTGCTCTTTGGGAGGAAGACGAGGCAATAGGCTTCCATAAAGATTTACAGACTTGGAAGTCCAGTGGGGCTTGCTATGAGCCAGATTCAACTCAATGGCAGTAGGTTATCATTGATTTAGGAGCCCTGGAGGTGCAGTGTTTAAGTGTTCAGCTGCTAACCGAAAGGTTGGTGGTTTGAACTACCAGCTGCTGTGTGGGAGAAAGATGTGGCCGTCTGCGTCTGTAAGATCTACAGCTTTGGAAACCCTCTGTGGACAGTTCTATTCTGTCTTATAGTGTTGCTGTGAGTTGTAATCAACTTGACAGCAGTGAGTTTTTTTTTTATCATTGATTTAAAAAAAAAAAAATACACAAACAGGCTTTTATTTAATAGTGGGAAATTTCACATTGCATCTTTGGCACCTTACAGATCACATTTCCACTTGACTTCTATCACAGAATTTTCTTTTTATGTACCATATTTTTATGTTTGGAAGTCTTTTATTGATCAACCTATCTACACTTCTGTACCAAAAATATGTCTAAACATTGAAATAAAACTTACTTCCTGTGACTACAAGGCTCCAGGTTTCAAAACAGATTTCTTCTGGGTTGAGTTATCATTACAGTGATTACAATCATTGATCAAAATAACATGTGTATATACTGTAGAGAGTCCCTGGGTGGCAGGGATGCTTGATTACTAACCAAAAGGTTGGCAGTTTGAATCCAGCCAGAGATGCCTTGAAAGAAAGGCTTGGTGATTTGCTTCTGAAAGCTCACAACCTTGAGAGCCCCATGAAGCCCAGTTCTACTCTGCATGTATAGGGGTGCCATGAGACTGAATGGACTTGGCAACCACTGGACTGGTTATATTGCGCATTTTGATAAATAATGATTAGTCATAAAATTAAAACATCATGAGAAATGCTTCTTGTAATGATTGATATATATACAATCTCAAAACTCCCTGCCATCAAATTGATTCTGACTCGTAGCGACCCCCATTGGGTTTCTGAGGTGGTAAATCTTTACAAAAGTAGATCTTCCTTCCATGGAGCAGCTGGTGGGTTTGAACCACCAACCTTCTGTCTAACAGTCAAATGCCTTAGGCACCATGCCACCAGAGCTCCACCCATATCTCTCTCTATAATACACACACACACACACACACACACACACACACACACACATATATATATATATATATGGGCAAAGTTATTATTTCTTATTGATGGAGGCTCTGCAGGCATCAATATTTTGAACTGTTCCTTTGTTTGGTGTCCTGGGTTTGTTAGATCCTTAGAATAGGTGGGAAGTGTGCCTTTTCTCACACCAGGCCGATTTTATAACAGAATGCATTCAATAATCATGGACCTGGCATTTGCTTCCCTTAAAGCTCTGTGGAAGAAGCTTTGGTAGTGCAATGGCTAAGTGTTGGGTGGGCAACTGGGAGGTTGGCAGTTTGAACCCACCCCAAACCATGGGAGAAGGACGTGGGGATCTGCTCCCATAAAGACTGTAGTCTAGAAAATCCTAGGGGACAGTTCTGCTCTATCATGCAGGGTTCCTATGAATTTGAATGGGTTGCACAGCAGCCAACAGCAACAACGAAAACTCTTTGGAGTCCCTGGGTGGTGTAGATGGTGTGCATACTCAGCTGTAACTGAAAGACTGGATGTTCACGCCCAGCCAGAGGTGCCTTGGCAGAAAGGTCTGGTGACCCTCTTGTGGACAATCAGCCATTGAAAACCCTTTGGAGTGCAGTTCTACTCTGATTAACATGGAGTCACCATGAATTGGAGTCAAGTCAATGGCTACTTTTCTTTTTCTTTTTTCTTTTAACCTCTTTGTGCCCATGTACATCCTGTTTAGAGACCTCTGGCTTATCGAAAAGGAAAATGGTATCTCATCTTGCTCATAACTGATTATATTCCCCCAGATAAGTTAATTACCCTCAAGGGACTCAGTCATCTCTTTCCAAACCACTTTGAGGCCCTTCCAGCATCATGTGTTTTTCAGGGAGTGAAAGTGACTTTGTAACTGAGGCTGTCCTGGTGCATTTGTTGCTAAATACATCCATCAAATTGTCGTCTTAAGCACTTAGATTCCACAATAGTCGCCTATCAGCATATCACACAGATTTATGAAATTAATCTTTGACCTTTGTAGCAACTAGAAGGGACACAGACAAGGGACTGAAGCTTTGGGCATTCCTTTTTCCTTCTTTCTTTCTTTCTTTTTTTTTTTTGGAGTGCTTAGATCTTTGGTTCCCACAGCTTGCATGACTAATTCTGTGCTTCAATGACTCTCTTATAACCTTAGCATGTACAGTTGGAAAAACTCCCCCGACATTTTAGGAGACATTTATTACTGTTTTATACGTCTGGGCAGAATGGGGTAACTGATTTTTCACAAGAACAAAATCTGGCAGAAAGCCTGGTCTTGCTTGGCCTCCCTCTTGCAAAAATCACTCTGAAGCCAACCTGGAGGCCTCTTATGCTCCATCTGAGGCCAGATGGAGAAATTCTTGGGTGGGAACAATTGTTTCACCTAAAATGAGAGACAAGAGCCATGTAGAAACAGAGGACTCCCTCCCATCTGTGTTGGTGGGAATGCAACCTAAAGGTCAGTAGCTATATCTTCTTGGACAAGTATGATCCACATGGCACGTGGAAGGTTGGGAAAAGCCCAGGGAAGCTGGCCAGAGTCCATTCTCTTAACTGGTAAAAAGGGCAATGAAGGAAGATGGTTGCCCACTCTTCCTTTCAAATCTCCCACGATTCCATGCTGCATCCTCCCAGCTCCCCCCATTGCGGCTGCTAGATCTCCATTTGAAGAGTCAGCCCCACTCTGGCTCCAGGGCAGACACTGATGGGAGGCAGGAGTCCTGATACCACAGCAAGGACTGAAACGGGGTGTGTCAGGTCAGGATCTGATTTCAGGTTTAGATTTATCGCTCTGGCGGCAGCTGTGTTGAGGATATTCAGGTTACGCTGTGGTGATAAAGTCATTATTCTTCTGGAGAAATCCAATGAGTTTTGCATGTGTGTTGCCTGTGTGATGTGGTGAACCCTAACAGCACCCCTGGCTGGCTCACAGAAGGCTGTTGTTATCATCTTTTCTGGAGATGAGCAAACCAGGCTGAGTTTCTGAAGAAGGGTATTTTGAAGAGGTTCTTCCCTAAGTCAGCTTGGTAGGCCTTGCTCTCTGGAATCAGACAAACTATACCTCTGCTTACTGTGTGACCCTGGACAAGTGACTGAGGTGGTCCATTCTCTCAGCCTGTTCCTTTTCTGTAGCCTGGGAAGGATAACTACACCTACTCCTTAGGGGACAGTGGGAGGTTCCGTGGTACAATTCTTACCTTCTATGCTGAAGACCTGGATTCAATTCCCAGGAATTTCGCCATCTTCCTTCTGTGGAGTGGCTGGTGGGTTTGAACCACCAGCCTTCTGGTTAGCAGTCAAATGTCGTAGGCACTATACTACCAGAGCTCCTCTTTAGTTTTTTTTTTGTAGTAGACTAGGGATCAATTCCCAGGAATTGCACCCCAAGTGCAACCACCACCTGTCTGTCAGGGGGGACTTGTGTGTTGCTATGAGGCTGAACACATTTCAGTGGAGCTTCCAGACTAAGATGGACTAGAAAGAAAAACTAGGTGGTCTACCTCTAAGAAACCAATGATTGAAAATGATATGGATCACAAAGATCCAATCCTATTGTGCATGGGGTCACCATGTGTTGGGGGCCAACTTGACAGCTGCTAACAAAAATAACAACCCAGGATTATTGTGAAAATTATAAGCTTGCTCCATGTAAGTATTACACCGTCTATTTTCTTTTCTGAACGAGAGTTGATGATGAAGGGGGCAAACACTGTGATGAGAAGGAGGAGAGACTGGGAAGGGTGGGCATGGAGGAGATAGGGAAGCAGGAGGACATGGTGACCTGAGTTGGGGTGGAGAGAGATGCTGTAATTTAGTCCTGGTTCCATTTTTCTCCATTTTAGTTCCAACATCCCAGCTGGTGGCCTAGGGGTTGGTAGTGGTTTACAAACATATTTCTTTGGTCCCCAGGCAGCTGGATCTGAGTAATAGCTCATCCCTCGAAGTGGACCATGCATGGTCATGGCCCAAATTGCCTTACGCATGTCACCATGTCACTCATTCCTTATCTTTCTGACTTAGATAGGTGTTTGTGTTTGCAACTTTGACTCTCTCTCTGTAATTGTGTATAAGATTTCATCATCAATGTCCCTCGAATCATACTATGGAGTTGCAGTCACCCAATGTGAAAAGAAGCACTTGCTGGGTATCACTCTGTTCATGTTGAACTAAGAGTTGAGTAATAACCCTACTATAATTACCTTGTGTTGCCTATATCATGTCTATGTCATAACTGTTCCATAACACACCTAGCAGATCTGGTTTGACTTAATTGAGTAAAGATGCAAATACTTAAAAAAAAAAAAAAAAGGATTTCACCATCAGGCATTACATGATAAAGTTGGACTCAGTGGATTCAAAAAGTTTCCTCTCTATTAGGTCATGAACAGGATAGAGGACACATGTAAAGCACATTGGGGTCTTTCATATAGATGGATATGCTGTGAGTTCAAGTGTAAACAATGTTGGCAGACATGCTGAGACTGTAATAGCACAGCCTCAGATATGGAGAGAAAGCCAGAACTAGCAAGAGAACACTACAGAAAAGTATTTGGAGGAATAACCGCTCCATACGGCAGCCTGTGGACCCAACCCACAGTGTTCAAAGAATGTAGCAAATTCCTGTGTGTTTGGGTGTTGTGTGTGCTTGGACAGGGAGGTCCAATCTGAAAGTGAGTCCCTTCCAGTGGGAGGTCCCAGGAGGTTGTCAATACTCTAGGCTCTGGGGTGATTGGTTCATTCACTGCAGGACCTAAGCCACACCTGTTAGGCTTTTGTTGTTGTTGTTAGGTACAACTGAGTCGGTGTTGACTCTTAGAGACTGTGTACAACAGAAAGAAACACTGCCTAGTTGTGGCCCATCCTCACAATCCTTGCTATGCTTAAACCCATCATCACAGCTACTGTGGACAGACAGGTAGGAAGTGTGTTATAATCTCTTGTCCCAACATTCCCAAGGAGGACTCTGCTCCATCCTCAAGCTCAGAGTCTAGCTAGAATTGAAGATCCATTTACCTCTCTGATACAAGGAAGACATGGAGAAGTGCTGTGCTAGAGATAAAAAAAAGATGGTATTATGGGATGAGGGAAGAAGAGATTAATTTTGTCTAGAATCTTCCTAAAGGGAAGGTGGGACTTGAATGGGGCTGGAAAGGAGGTTAATACATAAGGTGGGAAATACTTGTCCCTGAAAACAGAAGCAGCAAGAGCCTCTCAAACCACCAGGGTCTTCCTGTGAGCACATTGCCCAGGGGAGACCTTTTCCTAAGAGCTGTTTGAGACAAAGACCTGGTTTGTCAGTCTGAACTCAAATGGAAGAAGGCAAGAGGGAGGGGCATGACTTCACAAAATCCAGGAATTGCCTCCCCCTTCTGCAGACAGTGGGTGTCAAGTAAATATGAAGTAGGGCTTGGCAATTAGAAATTAACATTCTCTTTTGGAGGTATTTCAGTCACAAGAGTCAGCAAGAGGTGTAGTGAAAACTGCACAGTGCTGGAGTCAATAAAGAATAAATAGCACATGGGTATCACTATTTGTGGTTTAGGGAGCCGGATCACAATGTAGGAATTTTGAGTATTTCCACTTAACAGATGGGGAAGTAGTACTGTAGTGAAGTGAATTGTTGTTGTTGTTGTTGTTTGCCATCGAGTCAGCCCCAACTCCTAGCGACCCCTCCTTGGGTTTCCGAGGCAGTTATCACTACGGAAGTAGGATTGCCCAACCTTCCTTCCGAGGAGTGGCTGGTGGGTTTGAACCGCCAGCCTCCTGGTTAGCAGTCAAGTGCCTTGGCACTATGCTACTTCCCCAAAATTCAAACCCATTGCCATCCAGCAGAATTCCACAGCAACCCTATAGAATGGAGTAGAAGTATTTCCAAGGCTATAGATCTTTACAGAAACTGACTACCTCATCTTTCTCCTGCAAAGCAACTAATGGGTTTGAACCATCGACTTCTTGGTTAGCAGCTGAGCACTTAACTACTGTGCCACCAGGGCTCCTATTAGTTATTTCAACCCCAAAAAAACCAAACTCACTGCTGTCGAGTCGGATCTGACTCATAGTGACTCCTCCTTGGGTTTCTGAGGTGGTATCACTATGGAAGTAGATAGCCCAGTCTTCTTTCTGAGGAGTGACTGGTGGGTTTGAACCTCCAGCCTTCTTGTTAGCAGTCAGATGCCTTAGGCACTACCTCACCAAAGCTCCTTTAGTTACTTGTTACGTTGTTACGTGCCGTCAAGTCATACCTGACTCATAGTGACCCCTCCTTGGGTTTCCGAGGCAGTATCACTACGGAAGTAGGATTGCCCAACCTTCCTTAGGGTCATGTAAATATAAGTTGCCAAATCCTATTGAGTGCATGGGTTCTGGAAGAGTGCTTGATCTGTTTTTAGTAATTTGTAAAACTTTAATCTTTGTTTCTTCAATGAACATTTATTGAGCATCTACTATGTGTACCTACTAGGTGGTTTTTGATACAGTTTCTGATACACTTCTTCCAACTGTAGTTCCCAATTCCAGAAGACATTTATCAATGGCTGGAGATGTTTTTGGTTGTCACAACTGGGGGGTGTCATTGGCATTTAGTGAGTTGGGCCCGGGATATGTTAAATACCCTACAATGCTCAGGACAGTGCCCCCACCCCTTTGTCCCAAAATAGAGAACTATCTGGCCCCAGTTGTCAATAGTGCTGAGGTTAAAAAGCACTGGTGTAGTTCATCATTCATTAATTGATTATAGAAAATTTTTGAGTACTGCAATGGGCCAGATACCCGACACAGGAGATAAGGTGGGAGACATGACAGAAAATGCCTTTGCACACATGGCACTTTGACCAACTGTGGGGTTATGGGTGGTGGTGGGTGGAACTGGACATTACCAAATGCCAAAGGGGCAGTGAGGCCACATCTTCTGAACTCTTCTAGCCCCTCAAGAGGAAGACAGAATCACCATCAGCAGCCCAAGGCCTATAGCTGTGAGGCCAGACATGCTACCTCCCTTCAGCCCTTTCACCAACCCTGACACCAACTGTTCCTCTTGCAGCACCCACCACCTCTCTGTTGGGTTCGATAATTCACTGCAGTGGCCACACAGAACTCACAGATTATGGGGTTTATTAGGGAAGCATCAGGCTACAATTCAAGTTCAGGAAAATCACTCAGTCTCTCTCAGTCTTGCCGTCTCTCAGCCAACAGTCTCTCTCCCAGAAGTGTGTGTCTCTTTGTGTCTCTCTCTCAGGAATGCATGTCTCTCAGTGTCTCTTTCTCAGTGGCATGTGTCTCTCAGGAGCATGTGTCTCTCAGCAGCACATCTTTCTCAGCCAGCAGTCAGAGAGACTCCTTCTGCTTCTAGGAGGGCTCCTTTTTGAGCCTGGCAGAGTGGCCAGACTAACCAATTATAACATCATAATTTAGAATTCTTCTTCCCAGATTGATTTTGTCTAGAATCTTCTTCCCAGAAGATTGCTTTAGCCACTCGCAACAGAAATACCCCAGGTGTATAACTTTAACAATCAGGAGCTCCTCAGTTGCTCACGGCAAATTCCACCATGGAGTTTACAAAGACTTATGGCTAGAAAAGCAACACTGTGTAATTTATTACATCGCATCAAGTAAATGAATTAATGACAGGGACAATATCAGGTGATGTGTTCTGTGCAGAAAATTCAAATGAGGTGGTACAATTATCTGTAACTTGGCATTTAGTTTAGCAGGTCACAGAAGTCCTTTCTGAAGAGGTGATATTTATAACTAAATTTCAGTGACAAGAAGCCATCAGAGGAAAGGGCACACTAGGCTGAGGGAACAGTAACTGCAAAGGCCCTGAGGCAGAAATGAGCTTGGCGTGTTCTTTCAAGGATCAGGAAGAAAGCCAGGATAGCTGGTATGTGGAGCGGGTGGGAAAAAGCAATGGAGGTGAGACTGGAGAGGGCTTTGTTAGCCAAGATAAGGACTTTGGATTTTCTTCTCAAACCTTACATGTGGTTGCTCTCACAGTGATTAATGGTTATGAAAGTCCTGGAGACAAAGTGACAGAGGGGGTGTGGCATTGAAGTGCATGGCAGAGAAGGTCTCTCTGATACCTGGATGTTGAGGAGGAGCCAGTTGTGGGAAGGTCTAGGGGAACCTGTAAGTTAACTAGGGGTTCAGTTTTCTCATCTACTTAATAAGGGTGGTACAATTGTGGTGGTGCAAATGGTTAACATGATTGGCTGCTAACCGAAAGTCTGGAGGTTTGAGTCTACCACAGGTACCTTGGAAGAAAGATCTGGCTCTCTGCTTCCAAAATATTCGTCCTTGAAAACCCCATGGAAGACAGCTCTACTCTGACACATGTGGAGTCACCATGTGCTGGAATTGGCTCCATGGTAACTGGTTTATTTTGATGGGTCTTTAAGATTCTTTCCTGCTCTAAGAACCTTTAACTTTAAGAAATTTATGGGCTCCTCCTGGTGCTGCCTGTACCCCACAGGCCTTAGCTAAACCCTATCTACTGCTGTTGAGTCAATTCTAACTCATAATCCTATAAGACAGAGTAGAACTGCCCATAGGGTTTCCCAATCTTTAAAGAAGCTGACTGCCACATCTTCTTCTCACGGAGTGGCTATTGTTTGTTTGTTGTTATTTGTGGTTGAGTCGGATCCAACTCATAGTGACCCCTCCTTGTGTTTCTGAGGTGGTATCACTATGGAAGTAGATTGCCCAACCTTCCTTCTGAGGAGTGGCTGGTGGGTTTGAACCACCAAGCCTTCTGGTTAGCAGTCAAGTGCCTTAGGCAGCTCGAACTGCTGACCTTTCAGTTAGCATTCGAGCACTTTAACCACTGCTTCATAAGGCTCCTCTAGCTACGTGCTCCTTAATCAGAGAATAAGTACAGGACAGTCCTAGGGGAAAACAGAGAGCCCCAGGGAGGAACTTTGGAACAGATTTCCCATCCATTTCAAAGAAAGCCCAAGCTGGGAGAATTGCCCAGTCACTCAAGCAGAAAGGGGATCTTAAACCTCAGATGGGGATTCATGGGGTTACAATGGCATGCATGGCTTCAGTGGGACAGCAGAATCTGTCACCAGAGTTTCCAGAAGGGAAATGGAGCTTTAGGAATTTTCCTCTTGGAAAGAGTTCACTAGCGGTTGAAGGGCCCATGGAAGACTTTGGACACCCTCAGTGCTGGCTATGTGCACCATGCAGTCATTGCAGGGTCCCTGCCTTCCTTGTCAGAGGGGGTCTTTGGGCTCATCTTGACCTTTCTGGCTTTTATCTGTGAGAGAGAAGGCTCAAGGGTGTGTCAGCCTTCAGGGTGCTGTGGTTTAAGAACTGGACTGCTAACCAAAAGATTGGGGTTCAAACCCACCAGCCGCTCCATGAAAGAAAGATGAGGCAGTTTGCTTCCATGAAGATTTATAGCATTGGAGACCCTGTGGGGCAGTTCTACTCTGTCCTACAGGGTCACTATGAATCAGAACCTACTCGATGGCAGTGGGTTCGGTTTTTGCTGAAAATCACCTACCCTAGAAAGTGGTTTATTTGTCAACCTTGGGTTTGTCAGCCTCAGCAGTCAGCCATTGCCTGAGTTAAGAGATGCTTCCGGCTCCAGTGGGCTCTAAACCAGGGCATGTGAAGAGTAGTGGTTACTGTTTTAACAATTATTACTATTTCTTGTTGTGGCAAAAAATATAGGAACAAAACATTTGCTAATTCAACAGTTTTTACACATACAATTCTGTGACATGGATTATGTTCATCAAGCTGTGCCGCCATCATCACCATCCATTTCCCCATTATTCCACCATTAACAGAAACTCAGTGCCTACTAAGCAATGACTCCCCCTCCCTGGTAACTACTAACAAACTTTGGTTTCCATATATTTGCCTATCTCATGTAAGTGGGATCATACAGTATTTGTTCTTTTGTGACTGACATATTCCACTCAGCATTATGCTTTTAGGGTTCATCCATGCTGTGGCATGCATTGGAACCTTATTTTACTTTATGGCTGAGATTCCATAGTGTGCATGTAGTACTTTTGTTTATCCATTATCTCTTGATGGACATTTAACTTGTTTCCTTCTTTTGACTACTGTGAATAGTGCTGCAATGAACGTTGTTGTTGTTGTTATTTGCTATGGAGTCAGACCCGACTTACAGTGACCCCTCCTTGGGTTTCTGAGGCAATATTACTATGGAAGTAGATTGCCCAGTCTTCCTTCTGAGAAGTGGCTGGTGGGTTTGAACCTCCAGCCTTCTGGTTAGCAGTCAAGTGCCTTAGGCACTATGCTACCAGAGCTCCTGAACATTGTTGTACAGGTTTCTATTTGTGTTCTTGCTTTCAATTCTTTTGAGTATACAGGTAGAATTGGGATTGCTGGATCATATGGCATTTCTATGTTTAATTTTTTAAGAAACTCCTAAACTTTTTCCCAGTAGCCATACCACTTTATATTCCTACCAGCCATGGATGAAGGATCCTCATCAATATCTTCACCAATATTTGTTGTTTCTCTTCTTTTAAATCATAGCCATACTTTTGGAGATGAAGCTGTATTTCACTGTAGTTTGGATTTGTGTCTCCTGAATGACGTTGAACTCTGGTGGTGCAGTAGTTATTGGGCTGGTGTTTTGGTTCTCCAGTGTTGCTCTAACAGAAAAACTACAAGTGTAGGGTTTTAACAAACAGGGATTTATTCTCTTACAGTTTAGGAGCCTATAAATCTGAGTTCAAAGTGTCAGCTCTAGGGGCTGGATGAAGGCCCCTCGACCTTGGGCTTCAGCTCTGCCTCTTGTTCCCAGCCCACTGGAGCTGGAGGCATCTCTTAACTCAAGTAACAGCTGACTGCTGAGGCTGACAAACCCAAGGCTGACAAATAAAATGGCACAGTTCCAAGATTATCAAGCAACATGGCAGGCCACTAGTTCAAGTCCAGAAATAGTCCCAAGGTCAGCAGAAAACACGACAGTCCACTGAGATGAATTCTCAACCAAATGCAGAATCCAGATATGCCCAAAATCCTCAGACCTTTCTCAAAGCTTCTTCTTATATATACAAAGCAAACCACATCCTTAAGACAGCTACTCAGCTGCTCCAGTAGATTCTACCATGGAGTTGATTACCAGTCTCATCCTGGGCAATAACTACATGCAGCTGCCAGCCACTCAAAACCAGGCCCGGCCAAGTTGACACATAATCTTAACTACCACAACTGCTAACCAGAAGATCAGTGGTTCAAACCCACCAGGTGCTCTGTGGGAGGAAGATGAGGCAATCTACTTCCAGAAAGATTTACAGCCTTGGGAATCCTGTGGGTCACTGTGAGTTGGAATCAACTCAATGGCAGGGCTAATGACATTGAGCATCTTTTCATGTGCCTGTTGACCATTTGTGTTTCCTCTTTGGTAAAGTGTCTATTCAATTCCTTTGCCTCTGTTTTGATTCAGTTGTTTGTCTTTTTGTTGTCAAGTTGGAGAAGAGTTATTTTTGTTTCCTAACTTTTTACTTACAAATTGAGATATATCAGAGCATATTGAAAGGGCAGGTTCTGTGTCTTGCAGCCCAGGACTTCACAGTTAGCCATCTGTCCAAATATCATGAATGCAAAAAATAATTACTAAGCAACTCACGGTACTTACACTTTTTATTGCAGAGGATGGAGGAGGAGACACAGGCACTAAATAGGGTGTGTGTGTGTGTGTGTGTGTGTGTGTGAAGTTAAATGAAAAGAAAAAAAGAGGCTGATAGGGAACGTTGCTGTTGTTGTTAGGTACTGTTGAGTTGGCTCCTACTCATAGTGACCTTATGTAGAACAGAAAAAATGTTGCCCTGTTTTGCTCCATCTTCTCAGGCATTGCCATTGCTACATTTGGACTCACTGCTGCAGCCACTGTTAATCCACCTCATTGGCAGTCTCCCTCTTTTTCACGGACTCTCTACTTCACCACACTTTTTCAAGGATTGGTCCCTCCTGATGACATGTCCAAAGTAAGTAGGATGAAGTCTCGCCATCTTTGCTGTTAAGCATCTTTCTCTCTATACTTCCTCCAAGACTGATATTTTCATTTTCCCTGTGGTCCATGGTATATTCAACATTAGTCATCAACTCGAATGCATCAATGCTTTGGTCTTCCTCTTTTATTGTCCAGCTTTCTCATGCATACAAAGTGATTGAAAAGACCATGGCTTAGGTCAGGTGCACCTGAATCATCAAAGTAACATCTTTGCTTTTTAAGATTTTAAATAGATCTTTTGCCACAGACTGGCCCAGAGTAATAAATAGATCATTGGATTGGAAGCTGCTGACTCAGAATTCATCCTTTTGTGCTTTCCCTTCCTAACAGAACCCTCCTTTGCTCAGGTATCCAGCCTCTTCTGATGGACTTAAGGGAGGGTGGCCTCCTCTCTAGCTCCAGGGACAGATTCTCCACCAATCAACACATGACAGCCCCTGTGACTGACACTAGGACAGAGGTGGACCCATACCTAAATGGTCCTTTTGGACTGAAAGCAAGAACTTCCATTCCATGCTGGCAGTGATCAAGGAAACCTAGAGCCCCAATTTCTACTGGTAACCCCAGAATGAAACTAATGCTGTGCATGGTCAACCGGAGAGACACAATATATCAAGGCTTTGATAATGGTCACAGATTGCATAACAACAACAAGTATTATTGTTATTATTTTATAATAATAAAGGGCAGGTTTATATATAGGTTTATACATAGCTCTTTGTTCCTGCCCACCTTTGCCACAATGTCCACACATTGACTTTGGCCTTGGCCACGTGACACGCTTTTACCAATGGAGGTGAGGACATATGACATTTGCCTTTTCTTCACAGAAGTTTTAAATGTGACATGTGGTGTGGCTGGACCTCTCTTGCTTCTACTGTCCATCATGACAACAGCATGGCCCAGATAGTGGCTACTTCTTCAACATGGGCTCTAGGAGGAAAAGACACAGAGATGAACTGAGCTGAGACCCGTGGAGCCTGGTCAAGCCCAGCTGAGTCCAGCGGAGCCCAATCAAGCCCAGGTGAACAAGAAATAACTGTGCTATTGTGAGCCTCTGGGATTTTGAATTGTTTGTTATGCAGCAACCTAACGAGAGCTGACTAATTACACAAGGTTGTTGAGCCACTGAATCTGTCAACTCAGGATATATGTAATTCCAGATAACCAAGTGAAATTCCCTAATCATTGAAACCATTGCGAATTAGGGTTTCCTGTCACTTGTAGCCCAAATCAAATGCCCGGGACATCAAGCTGTTCATGACTGACTTTTCCAATCTTATCTATCTAAGCATTCTGATCCTTAGTATTACTTTTTCTCCTTGGAGACTTTATTGGTTACCTCTGTGCTGCTCTAACAGAAAATATTCCACAAATGGGATGGCCTTAACAAACAGGAGTTTATTCTTACAATTTGGAGGCTTTAAGTCTGAGTTCAAAGTGCCAGGCTCTAGGGGTTGGGTGAAAGCCCCTCAACCTTGGGCTTCAGCTCTGCCTCCTGCTCCTGGCCCACTGGAGCTGGAGGCTTTTCTTCACTCAGCTGCTGGCTGCTAAGACTGACAAGCCCAAGGTTGACAAGTAAAAAGGCACAGTCCCAGTGTTACCAAATCACATGGCAGGCCATTAATTCAAGTCCATTAAAGGTCCCAAGGTCAGAAGAGCATGGCAGGCCGCTGAACAATGACACGGTTACATGCAGGGTTCAAACGTGCCATAAGCTAGAGAGTGTTCCTCAATGCTTCTCCTTACATACAGGAAGCAGACCACATCCCCAAGGCAGCTATTCAGCTGCTCACAGTAGATTCCACCATGGAGTTGATTACCAGTCTCATCATGGGGATACTACACCCAGCTGCCCAGCCACTCAACCAGGCCCAGCCAAGTTGGTACACAACCTTAACTACCACAGAGACCCTCTGTTCCCTTGACAAACTTTTATTCATCCTTTACAACCCAGATCAGTGCTACCTTCCATAAGAACTCTTCTTTAGCTCTCCTAGGGAAAAGTTGTCAGGCACTTTTTGCCCTGTAGCACTTTGATTTGTCTCTTATTATGACTTTTATCACATTGCATTGTGACAATCCCCTCCCCTCCAAGAACCAGACCAATTGCCCCTGAGTGGATTCCACCTCATGGCCACCCATGTGTTGTGCAGCAGAACCACACTCCACAGGGATGTCAAGGCTGTGACCTTTCAGAAGTGGATAACCAGTCCTGTCTTCTGAGGTGTCTCTGAGTGAGTATGAACTTCCAACCTTTCAGTTAGTGGTTGAGCACTTCACTGTTTGTGCCACCCAAGGACTCCCTGTTTACAAATATACATCTCCCCATCAGACCAGGGCATGTCTTGTGCATTGTTGCATCTGATGTGTCTAGCACAGTACAGGTATATAGTAGACTCTTAGGAGACTTTTGTTGAATAGGTGAGTAATTTTTTAATGCATTCATATGAAGCCTTACAGGGAGCTCTGGTGGTGTAGTGCCTAAGGCATTTGACTGCTAACAAGAAGGCTGGCAGTTCAAACCCACCAGACACTCCTCAGAAGGAAGATCAGGCAATCTACTTCTATAGAGATACCGCCTTGGAAACCCAAGGAGGGGTCGCTATGAGTCGGAAATGACTTGACGGCAGTGAGTTTGGTTTTTGGCTTATAAAGCTTTACTAGGAGGAGATCAGAAATTTGTTTCATACCTTCTCTCTCAGTTCCAAGTCACTAATGGGGTTAGACCACACTGGGTATTGTAGTACAGAAGCCTCCACCCTCCAGATATAAATGGAGAACTAAGAACATATTGAGAGTTGAGGACTGTCATTATTAGTCTGACCAAGGCATTCCAACAGGTCAGCAGGCTCTGGGATTTGGCAGCAATTTTGTGCATTTGAAGACTCAAAGAATGTGCCAATCCCCTGAGAACCATTTTGCAAAGGCTTTGGGGCTTTTAGGGAATCTTGTCTAATCCATTTCCCACCACAAATGGCCTGAAGAAGCATATGTTGATGTACCCTTTTCAAACAATGGTGTCACTAGAGGGGTGCAGGAGGTACCGGCTACGCCAGGTAACCCTCTCAGAGGGGGTGAAACCAAAATGACTGTAAAATTTTTGTGCAATGTTTCAGCAGAAATTTATTATTTTTAAAATAAAAATATCTCTGTAGTTAGTTATAACAACAAAAAACATCTTTTTTTGGTAAGCCTAGGTTAGATACATAAATATACCTACAAGGCTAAAGCTCTATGGTAATTTCCTTTTTGAACCTTCTAATTGGTTCAAATTGATTGGTTGGAGCTCTGGTAGCATAGTAGCAAAGGCACTTGACTGCTAACCAGAAGGCTGGCGGTTCAAACCCACCAGCCACTCCTCGGAAGGAAGATGGGGCAATCTACTTCCGTAGCGATACTGCCTTAGAAACCCAAGGAGGGGTCGCTATGAGTCGGGTCCAACTTGATGGCACATAACAACAACAACAATTGGGTAATAATGTCGTTATCACCCAATCACACCGGTGCTTTACATCACATGGTTTCCCCTGCTCATGCTACAAACACATGTTGTTATTTTTGTTGCTGCAGTGTTTTTATAGTCGCTGATTTGGTCCCATTTTCTGGTGTTTTAGCTACAATATTGTGGTAGTTAGTATTTGTGAAGCTATATCCATCACTTTTTGAGAATGAAGTAGTAACTGAAGGACAAGAAGAAAAATTAAAAAAGGCTTCTGCTCCTTTACTAATAATACTGTAACTAATGATGTAATTCAGGAGGGAGCTCTGGTAGCATAGTGGCTAAGACACTTGCCTGCTAACCAGACGGCTGGCGGTTCAAACCCACCAGTCACTCCTCGGAAGGAAGGTTGGGCAATCCTACTTCCGTAGTGATAACTGCCTCGGAAACCCAAGGAGGGGTCGCTATGAGTCGGGGCCGACTCGACGGCACATAACAACAACAACAACAACAACAATGATGTAATTCAATGTAGAAAGATTTTACAAAACATTTTGTTGTTAGTATTCACGTAATCTAAGAAATGTTACATTTAAGCAAATTACAACTATATTTCTCAAATATTATTCTATATGATAATATAAATTGGTAATAAACATTACTAAGGATTCTGTATGGTCTGGCATGGGAGAAGGTCCATGGGGAGTGACAACACGAGTTCCTGCACTGGGTGACACTAGCCCTACTGACGCCATTGCACTTAAGTCTGACTTTTGTCATCTGGCCATATGGTCTGTCTGGTTTGAAAGAGTAAAACCATGCCATTATTATTATTATTTCAGTTTTACAATGTGGTAAATATATACATAACAACACATTTGACATTTCAACAACCTTCACATGTACAGTTCAGTGACATTAATTATGTTGTTCATAATTCATCATGTTGTTCAACCACCCTTTCCCAAATTACAGCTTCACCATGACTGAAGATCAGTGTACCCTAAGCATGGAGTCCTTGTTCCTCCCTCCTACTGCCTTTGGTAACCACGAATAAACCCTGGTCTGTACCCACTTCCCAATCCTAGACACGTCATATAAATAGGATCATGCATACCTGTCCTTTGGTGAGTGATTATTTCATTCGATCATTATTCTTTATTCTAATAGTTCACAGATGTTGTTGTTGTTAGGTGCCATTGAGACGGCTCCGACTCACAGTGACCCTGTATACCACAGAATGGAACACTGCCCGAACCTGTGCCAGCCTCACAATCCTTGCTATGCTTGAGCCCGGCACTGCAGCTGCTGGGCCAATCCATCTTGTTGAAGGTCTTCCCCTTTTTCACTGAACCTCTGCTTTACCAAGCATGATATCCTTCTCCAGGGACTGGTCCCTTCTGACAATGTGACCAAAGTATGTGAGATGAAGCCTGCCATCCTTGCTTCCAAGGGAGCATTCTGGCTGCACTTACCACAGATATGGTCATGGGTAATTAATTTCCCTAAAGTATTTCCCTGACTTGTTATTACTGTCAGGTGCCATCAGGTGCTGTTCTGACTTACAGCGACCCTGTGTACAACAGAACATCCAGTTGTGCACCATCCTCACAATTGCGGCCATGTTTGAACCCATTGTTGCAGCCACTTTGTCCACTCATCTTGTTGAGGGTCTTCCTCTTTTTAGCTGGCCCTATATTTCACCAAGCATGAGGTCCTTCTTCAGTGACTGATCCCTCCTGATAACGTGTCCAAAGTACGTGAATCTTAACCCGGCCCCCCAAAAAAACCAAACTCACTGTTGTTGAATCAGAGCTGACTCATAGTGACCCCTCCTTGGGTTTCCGAGGTGGTATCACTACAGAAGTAGATTGCCTAACCTTCCTTCTGAGGAGCCAATGAAGTCTTAGGTTCTTTAAAAAAATCAGCATCATTTGTTCGATGATAACTGTGGTATGCCTACTGTTTTACATACGTTTGCAATACAGTATGAATCAGCAGTGAAACGTCTCTGTGTGCTGGTGTTTGTACCTATAATTTGACATAGGTTGAACAAAGTAATTTAATAATTTAAAAATTAAATTAATGACTCAACTAACTGCCATGAAGTTGATTCCAACTCATTGAGACTCCCTTTGGGTTTCCGAGGTGGTATCTTTATGGAAGTAGACTGCCCTGTCTTCCTTGTGAGGGGTAGCTGGTGGGTTTGAACCACCAACCTTCTGGTTAGCAGTCAGATGCCTTAGGCACTACACCACCAAACCAAACCAAACCAAACTCACCGCCATTGAGTCAGATCTAAATCATAGCGACCCCTCCTTGTGTTTCTGAGGCAGTATCACTATGGAAGTGGATTTTCCACCCTTCCTTCCAAGGAGTGGCTGGTGGGTTTGAACCACCAGCCTTTTGGTTACCAGGCAAATGCCTTAGGCAATTCGCCATTATACCACCAGAGCCCCTTAAATTAATGACAAGTCAATGAATTTTATCCTCCTCTGCCTTGAGCAAATAAAGCTCTGTAAGTTATTAGATATTTAAAACATGGAAAAGACAGGTGAACCACGGGCAGAGCAGCTGAGGGCATAGGCAAAGTGGCCCACAGGCCAAGCCTGGCGTCAGGTCAGTTTGTGTGCGGTCCTGGAGCTAAGAACGGTATGATAGGTCCGACTGTGTGTATTGGAATCCTGATCCCTGTGCCCGTGCCTGAGATCCTGTTTGGAGATAGGATCTTCCCTTTGTTATGCCGTGGAGGTCACAGCTGTGTAGGGTGCATCTTACATCTAATCACTTCTGAGTTATAAGAAGGTTGGAGTAGATACAGACGCACACACGGGGCAGATGGTTGCCATGAGAGGACCATCTAAGCCAAGGAACGCTAAGGAAATAAGGAACGTCCTGGGCTCCGGACAAGGAAGGAATCTAGCTGAGAGCCTAATTTGGACTTTTAGCCTCCAGAACTGTGAGAAAAGAAGTATCTGTACTTTAAAGCGATCTCCTTGAGGTATTTGTGTTACAGCATCACTAGGTAGCTAAGACAAATGGTTTTTACGTTCCTCAGTGGTTGGAAAAAGTTATGAAAATTTGTTTTCTGTTATGCAAGTATCTACATAATATCCTTGACTTTGTTCCGTGGCCCACAAAGCCTGGCCCTTTACAGATAAAAGTTCACCACTTCCTGACGCAGGGCTTTACCTTTCTCAGGTGGAGAAGGAAGGAGCCAGTGGCTTCATAATTTCCTGAGCATTTTCTCATCTGTTTCTGTCAGGTGAACATGGCACACTTTCCTGAGCACTGGCACTGAGCAGTCGCATGCTGTGTGGTAGGACATGGAAGTGGCTAAGGCAGGTGTCCCACTGGCCCTCCGACTCCATGGTACTGCTGGTTTCAGGGGAAGAACGTTTTATCTTCCTTCTGGGGAGTGGCTGGTGGGTTTGAACCGCCAGCCTTCTGGTTAGCAGTCAAATGCCTCAGGCACTACGCCACCAGAGCTCCCTTTATTTTGGGAGGAAAGGAAAAGGTTTCCGGGCAAATCACTCTGCAGTGACAGGACTCATTTGTGAACGGCAAAACCAGTTGCCTCAGGTGTGTTGGCGCAGACCCGCTTCGCAGTTTTCAGTGGCTGCTTTTTCAGAGGTAGGTTGCCAGGCCTTTCTTCCACGTCACTCGTGGGAAGACTCCACCACAAACCTCACAGTCAGTAGCCAATGTGTTAACCATTTGCACCACCCACAGATTCCCATGTTACAGATCCCTGGCCCACACAGCCCATCATGAGCCGTTGCACGCATGCCAGGAACAACACCCAAGCTTTGTTTTCCTTGAGGTCTGAAAACCTTCTCCTGTTCTATAGGACAGAGAAATTAATGGGGGGAAGGTCTGAGAAAAGCTCTCCTGTCTACATGAAGACTGAAAGGACGTCCTTGTTTGAATAGCTTCAAGCAAGGATCGGAGCTAACACCATGCTTGGCTTGACAGCTGGGCTCTTGGGCCTAACATCCTATTAGAGCTTCCAAGTGACTCCCCCTGGGTGGTCTGTCTTCTCCTGAAGGTCCTAGTGTTGGATTAAGGCACAAAGAATAGGTCCCGCGCATGCGCCCCGCCACATCCGGGCTTCCAGCGGAGTCGGGCACCCAGGGCACAGTCACAGTGAGCAAGATCTGGCTTCCGGAGCAACTGGACATAGAGACCTTGTAGGCTTTGTGGCTTTGGTGTGTGCTCACCCCACAGGCTGTCATCACCCTTGTCATGATGAGGGGCACGAAGTTGGATTTCTGTAGAGCGGTTTTGGAAAACAAACTTCACCCAGGCCCTTGCCGTTCACGCCTTGGCTGGTAAATAGGTTCTGAGTCCTCTTCCCGCGACACTCCCCTCATGTACCCGGGGCCGCCCCTCTCTGCTCCTCTCCCTGTCCAGCTTTTGAGGGGCTTCTGGGTGGACTTGAACTCCCAGCCTTTCAGTTAGCAGCTAAGTGCGTTAACCGTTGGCAGCCCCCAACTTGAGAATTACATGAAATTAGATGAAGTTGTAATTTTTCTTCTATTTGTTGCTGACCCCCTAGACAATAAGCTATTTTACATCGGGGGCTGGGTCTTACTCATGTTGAAATCCTCAGACACACACAGGATGCCTAGCACATAGTAGTAGGTGCTCAATAAGTAATTGTTAAATAAATTGTTACTAAGGACCCTTTGTGAACCAGGTGCCTTCTGAATTTAATTACGAGTGGGAAACCAGTCCAGCAGGGAGGTTTGGAGGTCTACGTGGAAGCTGTCAGACTAAAGGCGACGGCGGCCCACGACAGAGAGGTGAGGAGCGCGCGGCAGAGCTGGGAGCGTTCCACGGTGAGCTTTGATATTCAATAATCCAGGCTTTGATTTTCGTGCACGAGGTTCCCTTGCTGTCGTTTTGTACAGACTGGTCAGGAGGAAGGAGTTTTCTCAGGTGGATTTTCTAATGAAATCTGTATGGTGGGGACAGAAGTTAAGTTTACAGTTCCGGCTCCCTTTCCTGCACAGAATCCAGAGGAGATTCGTGTAGGAGTCAGGGGTCAGCAAATCAGAAACATGACTGAGTGTTAGTGCCAGCCTGTGGATGCCGGAGTGATGGTCAGGGGCCAGTGCTGGGGCCAGGCGTGCTGCGATTTCTTTCCTTTGATTTCCTTCCAAGTCTTGGCAAGGTAACCTGTGGGCTAGAGGCTAGCCACAGCGGGACTGCAGGGCTGGGGAGGGAAGACAATGTAGTCACTTTCCTACTAGATAGAATAGCATTGTCACTGTTGGAAACGTGGCAGAACTGTGACAACATATAATTACAAATCTTCAACATAGAAACTAAAAAGAAAGAAAAATGAAGGGTATTATTTTATGGAGGTGTCTGTCTGCCAGGTATGCAAGTAACCTGAGTTGCTTTCGATCCCCTTCCCTCTGTGTTCCGTTGCAGTCATTTTAGACATGCTATGCCAATAACTGGAGTCTCCGGTGGTGCAATGAAATGCTGGTCTCTGAAAGGCTGGTGGGACGAGTCCACACAGAAGTGCTTTGGAAGGAAGGCCTGGCAATCTACCTGTGTAAAACAAGCCATTGAAAACATTCTGGAGCTCAGTTCTGTCCTGACACATGTGGGGTCACTGGCGTTGGAGCTGAATTGATGCGACAGCAAATGGTTGCCAGTCACCATAAGAATTTAAAGAGAGAGTTTGTTGTTTTAATACTGTTGAACATTTTCTGAACATTTATGACTGCTCCAGTGCATTATGTGGGATTCATAAAATTGAGACTAATATGAAGTTTAGTCCTTTATGTTTGACCACTGTGGGGCACATTTTTTACTGCCCATACCTATCTAGTTGGGGATCTCGATCTATTCAGTCTCACCTGCTACACTGATCAGAGTCAGAGGATAATGGCTAGAACACGTGACAGAAGTTCTAGCCACACATTCATCGTGAGTTAGGAGTAGGGCTTTGAGCAGTAACTATCACCAAAACCAGTTGCCCTTGAGTCAGTTCTGACTCGTGGTGATCCCTTGTGTTTCAGTGTAGAGTTCCCCCATAGGGTTTTCAATGGCTTTGATCTTTTGGAAGATCAAAAGGCACTTCTTCTGAGGCCCCTCTAGGTGGATTCGAACTGCCAACCTTTCAGGTAAGAGTTGATTTCTTAATTGGTGGCACCACCCAGGGCTTCGTGAGCCAGTTACCATGGAGTCAGCTTCAACTCATGGAAACCACTGTGTGTGTCAGAGTAACACTGTGCTCCACAGGACTCTCAGAGGCGGGTTTCCTGAAGGTAGAACGCTAGGCCTTTCATCTGAGATGCCTCTGGTTGGATTCAAACCGCCACTTACTATGTTAGTAGCCTGGCACTTAACCGTCTGCGCTCCCATGGATTCCATCCATATCATACTGGACGTTCATTTCCTTCTTTGAGAACGAGCACGTTGGGGATGCTCGTGGGGTGGGAAGGTGAAAGGTTAATGAACATTTGACTTTTTCTCCATTATGCTCAACTGTTGACTGGAGGACTTTGTGAATTTAAATCCAGAAACTGAGATTTTGAATTGGCTCTATTAAAGATAATGACAATCCAAAGAGGAGGTGGTGTTTCAAAAATGAACGTGACAAGCCTTCCTCCTGAAATTTTAAGTTATGAGAATGTCATGTTATACAGCAAGTTCCCGAGGGCTGTGCCTGCCTCTTGGGTTGGATTATGATGAAATGCAGTCATACATGTGCCCACTTCAAAGAGGTGGGAGTCCTTACAAGTCCAGAACTGTCCAAGGTTGAGCTACAATGTCATGAGAGAAGGGTGAAATTGGCATCCTCATACACCCTTGGGGCCAGTGGAAATTGGTAGAATTCTTGTGGAAAGCAATTTGGCATCACACATAGAGAGCCATTAAAGTGCTCATATCCTCTGACTCACTCGCTTCTGGGATTTTATCCCAAGAAAATAATCCAAAAGAAGGAAAGAGTTCTTTCATGAAGGTGCCGTGGAAGCATTGTTTTCTAATGGTGAAAAACTGGCACTGTGTAAGTCAGAGGTTGGCCACAGTTTTTGTAAAGGGTTAGATGGTAGTATGTGAGGCTTTGCGAGCCTGCAGGATCTGTCTCAACGACTCAGCTCTGCCACTCACTGCAGCCCCGAAGAAGCCATAGACGATATGTAAATGAATGGGTGTGCTCTGTTCCAAGGAAACTTTGTTTTCGGAAATAGATATGAATTTCATGCAATTTTCACATGTCACAAAACATTATTCTTTTTTTTAATTTATTTTTCAACCATTTTAAAATGTAAAAACTATTCATAGCTCATTGGCCATACAAAAACAAGTGGTGCAACAGATTTGGCCCATGGGCCATAGCTGC
>NW_006921693.1:7571918-7612843 GCF_000298275.1 Orycteropus afer afer
TTCTTTTTTTTAATTTATTTTTCAACCATTTTAAAATGTAAAAAACATTTTTTTTTTTTTAGCTTGCAGACCTTAGAGGAGCTCTGGTAGCATAGTGCCTGAGGCATTTGACTGCTAACCAGAAGGCTGGCAGTTCAAACCTACCATCCACTCCTCGGAAGGAAGGTTCGACAATCTACTTCTGTAGAAATAACTGCCTCAGAAACCCAAGGAGGGGTTGCTGTGAGTCAGGTGTGACTCTATGGCACATAACAACAACAACAACAACAATAGGCCTTGGAAAACCAGGTGATGGGCCAGATTTGGCCTAGGGGATGTAGTCAGCTGACATCTGGTCTAACCAATAGGAGACAGCTTATGAAATTATTATGTATCCACATAACAGAATATTATGCAGCCAGGAAGCCATGTAGCAATAGGAAATATGCTTATAATATATGAAAAATGCAGGGCATGTAATGGTAAATACATTGCAAAATATAAGAAATTAGAGCAGTTACGGTGAAACGAGTATGAGTACATTTCTTTCAGTATCAAATTTTTGTATAATTTTTATTCATTAGCATATATTTCTACTAATCTGTATGTTAGGAAACCTGGTTGCTCAGTGGTTACGTGCTCAGCTGCTAACCAGAAGGTCAGTGGTTCAAAACCACCAGCCTCTCTGTGGAAGAAAAGACCTGGTGCTCTGCTCCCTAAAGATTACAGCTTATGAAACCCTATGGGGCAGTTCTACTGAGTCAGAATTGACTCGACAGCACCCAACAACAAAAGCAACAATCTGTACTTTGCAAAGATTCCAAACTTTCCCAACCTTGAATGCATTTACATCATTTATTTTAATTTTAAATCTATTTTTATTGAAAATATGTATAATATAAAATTTGTCATTTAAATCATTTCTACATGTATAATTAATCGCCAAGAGAACACCATGCATGCTGATAGAGTGCTAATAAATATTTAGTACAGACCATTTCACAATACCAAAAATCAAACCCATTGCCATAAAGTTGATTCTGACTCATAGTGACCTTTGGACAGAGTACAGCTGCCCCAGGGGGTTTCCAAGGCTGTAAATCTTTATGGAAGCAGACTGCCTCTTTCTCTCCCAGAGCAGTTGGTGGGTTTGAACCAATGATCGTTGCGTTAGGTTGTTGTTGTCATTGTTAGTGCTGTTGAACACTGCCTGGTGCTGTGCCTGCCTCCCAATCCTTGCTACGCCTGAGCCCATCATTGCAGCCACTGTGTCAATCCATCTCCTTGAGGGCCTTCCCCTTTTTCACTGACCCTCCACTTTACCAAGAATGATGTCCTTCTCCAGGGAATGGTCCCTTCTGACAACGTGACCAAAGTAGGTGAGATAAAGTCTGGCCATTCTTGCTTCCAAGGAGCATTCTGGCTGCACTTCTTCCAGGACGGGTTTGTTAGTTCTTCTGGCAGTCCATGGTACTCTGGTTAGTAGCCCAATGCTATAACCACAGTGCCACCAGAGCTCCTTATTTCACAATAGTTCAGAATCAAAACTATATCTTAGAATCGTCCTTAAAATTAAAAGGAAGAGATTTGGCAGGCATTTTCTCAAATGAATAAAATGTATCTGTCACTTCAGAAAGAAAACAAAACCAAAAAACAACTGTCAGTGTTTATCGCCAATGATAAAGTTCAAGCTTTCAGGCAGAAATTAGGATTATGGAGAACTCTTTCCTGACATCAAGAACTTGACGTCTTCTCAGTACTTAAATCTCTTCTGATGCTGTGGGTGGTGACATTAACAAATGTGAATTTTTTCATATTATGTAGTGTCATATGTTAACATTTGGAAGTTTTGCATAGCTGAGTGAGCCAATATTTTCCAAGCGACCAATGCAAGATGTTGCAAAATCCATCCTCAGTGCAACAGAGACCAATGGATGTCCATGTAACAGTACAATGTGGTTATTAAGGTGGTTTGAGTCCTCATTGTAACTAACTTTTAAGAAACTACCATTTGTCAAGTTTTGGTATAGTATCAAAAAGTGTACTCACAGGGATCTAGGATGATGTTAAAATCTTCCTTTTCCCCTGAAGCCTCCTTTAAACCAACGAATAGTTTAGCTTAACTAGGAAAGAATGTCTCCTGAAGCACCGCACTCTTTTAAGAATTATCGTTGTGGGATCAAGTTGACAACAGCAACTTGGAAGATTAGATTGGAACCTTAAGGGGCAGTGAATTTATGTTAATGGGGGAGAAGCAACTCAGAAAAGGAGGGTGAGAAATTCTCAATTTGAAGAATGCGATCACTGTCACTAACTGGTACAGGTGGAAACTGTTGAAATGGTGGATGTTTTGCTGTGTATATTCTCAACAACAAAATAAATAAAATAAATTATTTAAAAAGAAAATGAAGGTGGTTCCTATTAGGAAGATCTTTGAATCCTCTGCTGAACACCTTAATGGAACCCAGGTCTTCCCACTGAGTCTTTTCTTGTCTTCCGGCACCACCCATTTTCTGGTTATGGGACTTTTATGATGGGGGGATGGGAGGGGCCTAGACAGGATAACTACTCGGCCCAGGCCTTGCACTGGTGTGACAAAAGGCCTGCAGTTCAGACTTTTGAATGTTGTCAGCTGCCCTTGACTTGGCCTCCAACTCATGGGGACCCCAAGCACCAAGGAGTGAGTCACTGCCTGGTCCTGTGCCATCCCTGGGACTGGCTGAGGGTCACACCATTGGGATCCATAGAGTTTTCAGTGACTGATTTTCAGCAGTAGACTGCCAGGCTTTTCCTCCTGGTCTGGCTCTGCCTGGAAGTTCGGCATCATAGCAATACTTAAGCCTCCACTGATAGACAGGTGGTGGCCGCATATGAGGGGCATTGGCTGGGAATCCAGTACCGGTCTCCCCTGTGGAAGGCCAGAATTCGACCTTGGGTAGGCCTTCCAGATGAGGTCATATAGGCACTCACACCGACAGGACTGAAAGAAAAAGGCATCCTTCATGTAACTTTGAATATACTACCTTGTTTTGGCAATTCTTCGTTTCTTAATATCCTGGGATCTTAAAAATATGGACGTGGCAGGGGCCTTCTTTGATTTCCAGCTGGGTTTTGGATGGGCATGCTTCAGAAACTTCTCAGGGCCATTAATCTAGCTCCAACTTAGGCGGCTAATGGGGCCTGGCCACCTCGAAGGTAAATCTCTACCTAATCCCAGGCTATGGATGTTTAAATGAAATTGCCCATCATACTTGCTTGACTAGACCTTGGACGAAAACATTAATTACCCAGCATGACCAGGGAGAAGCCCCAGGGGTATGTGGGGGTGGGGCTCCTCCTTGCAGCCACAGAGCTGTGTTGGGAGGGAGCTTACAGAGCTAACCAGCTGGGCACTACAGAGATGTAGAGGTGATGGTGGCTGGCGGAGGGTGAGGTAGCCAGGCTATTGCTGTGCCATCTGTTGGGTACAGTGTACTTTGTGTGACCCAGGTTCTGGAAGTGTTGCAAGCAGGCAGGTTGATTAATTATTTCCCTGGGGTCTCCCTAGCAGAGGACAGAAACTGCTACTCAGTGGGCATGAAAGATCGACCAATCCTTTCAACTAGGAGAGAATTTGTTTCCTGATCTAACTGCAGCCACATGTGAAGGTATTGAAAACATGTGCCTCTGATAAAAGCTCACGTTTAAAGTCAAGACTAGAAAGGAACCAGCACAACAGTGTCCTGTTTTTCATCAAACACCAAGCTCCATGTTCTTAAATGCTTTATGTTACTAGAGGCATTTTAGAAGTTTGGAAACACGGCTGGGCTCAGTTTCCATTAGCACCTTGGAGTATTTGGATTACCTACCGTCCTAACCTCAGTAGTCTAGTGCCTAAGGCACTTGACTGCTAACCAGAAGGCCGGAGGTTCAAACCCACCAGCCACTCCTTGGAAGGAAGGTCAAGCAATCTACTTCCGTAGTGATACTGCCTCGGAAACCCAAGAAGGGGTCTCTATGAGTCCAGTGGACTCCAGGCAGATAACAACAACTGTCCTTACCTTGTGAAATCGCCCATTGAACACAGTGGTTCCCAAGCCCGGCAGTCCATCATACTTACTGAATCGGAATCCACCAAGTGGCCACCGGAACTACTTTTTAATAAGCTTCTTCAATTGATTCTTACGCAGCTGGCCTTGAACTGTTCTGTGAACGGAGGGGTGGTTTGGAGTGAAATTGCTTGAATAAGGGGCTGTGCTGAGACGCTCAGCAGAATTTCACAGAAGTTTCTATCTGTGTGTGAAGAAAGGGGATGAAGACAGGCAAGGACGAAATGGGCATTGGTAAGAGCTGAGACCAGTAAACATACCGACATCGGTACTGTGTTTTTCAGGCAAATGACACACACCTTCTTCTATGTTTGTTTGCCAACTGCTCCTCCCTCCCAGGAGGTATTTATTTAAACATGCTTTTCTACGTTGTTGTTGTTATTTGCCATTGAGTCGGCCCCGACTCATAGCGACCCCTCCTTGGGTTTCTGAGGCAGTATCCCTACGGAAGTAGATTGCCCAACCTTCCTTCCGGGGAGTGGCTGGTGGGTTTGAACCGCCAGCCTTCTGGTTAGCACTCAAGTACCTTAGGCACTATGTTACCAGAGCTCCTATGCTTTTCTATATACATATGTTTTTTACAGCACCAGGTAAGTCTTTGAAATAAACTATCAATAGACGTCAACCTCTGTTAATGGGATCATTACCCATTTAGTCTCCCAAGCTAGAAAACTTAAGAGACATCTACAGTTACTCTTTTGCTCTGGTTGGCCCCCATCTCTCCATTTCAAATGGTCACCAAATCTGGTTCATTGATTGCATTAGTCACAGCTGGTTGCTTAGTCTACATTGGTCTTTTGGCCAATAAACCCTCCTTCCTTCCTCTCACTCTCTATAATTCCATTGGAAATATTATCTTTAAAAAACAGAACAAATCTCAGTTTGTTCTGTAAACTTTCACCCACATCACAATAAAAAGAAACCAACCAACCAAACAAACCTAATACTTTTACTTCTTTGCTTAGGAAAAATATCTATTTATTTTTTAATTGCAAACAGATAAAATACCAACTCCTTAGAACGATTTACAAGGCCCTTCTGAATTTGGCCCTTCTTCTCCGACATCATCTCTGTTACAAATTATAGATGGCGGCAAGGTTTTCGACTCTCTTCCCCTAGAGAAGTGGTCTCCCTGGTTTCTGAGTGAGCTTTGTGGCTGTTTTTAACCAACAGAATATGGTGAAAGTGACACTTTGCCTGTTCCTGGTCCAAGTATTACTACTGGCTTGTATTTCCTGTCTATTGGATTATTTGTTTTCAGGGAGCTCTGAAACACCATGTAAGAAGTCCAGTTACCCTAGAGGCCAGGTGTAGGTACTCTGTTGTCAGGCTGCACAGCACCCAGCCTTTCATCAACCCACGCCATAATGGCAGTTATGTGAGTGAAGTCATGTAAACTCTACAGACCAAGCCATCCACCAGCTGAACATCAATGAGAGACCCCGATCAATGCCGTTTGGAGCATAAGAATATCCCAGCTGAGCCCCACCTGAATTCCTGATCTACAAAACTTGGAGACACATAATGTTATTTGAAACCTCTAAGTTTGGGGAGGAGCTCTGGTGATAGTGCCTAAGGCACTTGACTGCTAACCAGAAGGTTGATGGTTCAAACCCACCAGCCACTTCTCAGAAGGAAGATTGGGCAATCTAGTTCCGTAGTGATACTGCCTCATAAACCCATGGAGGGGTCACCGTGAGTCAGAGATGACTCGACAGCACATAACAACAAGAAGAAGAAGTTTGGGGAATAATTTGATATCTAGAAATAGATAATTGGAACAAAGTCCTATCAATCCTTCCAAGCAACCCATACCCCATGTACATGGCCCTAATCTCAGTTTCCTGAATGTTTTCAGCCCTTTTACTTTCTCGGCCAGTTATGTCCTTTCTCACTTTCCTCACTTGGCAGTCACCTGCTCATCCATAACTCCAGTTCAGATGTTACTTCCCCTTAGAAGTTACTGTGAAAAGTGACTGAAGGACAGACAGCCTTCCTGCTCCATCCCGTGTTGCCATGGGTTCTTGGCAATTACTTCTTTGAAAACATTGCAGCACTGCAATTATTTCACTACCTATCTTCTTGAATAGTCTGTAATCCCTAGAAGGTAAGAATGTATTTTGTGTCTCTTGGAATATCTATGCTGGATAGTGCTAATCTGGCACATTGTGAATACATACTAAATGTTTGTTCAATAAATGGAGGACTCAATAAACAAATAAAAAAATGACAAGCATTTTGATCTGGCAATGCAATTTTTTCTTATAATACTCTCTCGACAGAGTTTTGAGGCCCTGACTGGAGGCAGACTGTTCTCCTTGTCAGCAGCTGGATAAGTCCACTCTCCAACTGCTCCCCTACTACCTCGAGGTCACCCTCACTGACCTGCTCCAGTGCTGGGCATGATTTTGCCCCAGGAACTTTTCCCTTTCCCTCAATGGAAGAGAGAGGAAGGATGGCTGGGAGGGGCTGGGGGTGGGGTGGGGTGGGGGAAAGAAAGATGTAAAATTTACATCGGATAACTGCCCAGGGTTGAAATGACACAGGAAAAGAAGGCAATAAAATACGAATTTCATGATAATCTTTGGAGTTCCCAAGATTCGCTGCTGGGAATGTGCTTGCTGGAGGAATGGAGGAGGGAGGCAGGTGGGCGGGCGCGGAGCAGGGTACTGTGCTGTGGCCCTCTCCCTGTAGCATCCTTTACGGCATTTGGAAGAAGAGAGCTTGCGATTTGTCAAGGCAGTGAATACTTATATGTGGGAAGCATTGGATAGCATCACTGATTTACTGACATTGTTTTCATTTGATATTCTAATTTCGGCTTTATTATCTTTTCTTGGCCTTTTCTTCCATTTAGTTTTCCATGAACACCTCTCAGGAGGCTTCTCAGAAGGTGGGTGGTCCATATGGGAATCAGAATCCAGTGAGAACGATGACCTTCTAGGTTCTTCTTGAGCCTTTGTTAGTGGAGTTCTCCGCACCAGTGAAGGAACCAGCCAAGACACAGCAGGCCACTTTGTGTTGAATTTCTGCTGTGAGCTGGGTATTGAGCTTGGCACTGTTGTCGTTGTTGTTAACAGCTATCAATTCTACTTGCAGCTTATGGCAACCTCACGTACATGGGGACAAAACGCTGTCTGGTCCTGTGCCGTCCCTACAACAGGTTGTGGATTGCCATGTTATGATCCATAGGGTTTTCATTTATGAATTTTCAGAAGCAGATCACCTGACCTTTCTTCCCAGTCCATCTTGATCTGGAAGCTACACTGAAACCCATTCAGCATCCTAGCAAGCCTGTCCTGACAAATAGGTGCTGACTGTGCACGAAGTGCATTGGCCGGGGATTGAACCTGGGTGTCCTACATGGAAGGTGACTCTTTTACCCCTGAGCCACCAGTCCTCACTGGCACAAGTACTGTTTTGCTCATCTCAGCTTCACAGTACCCTGAGAAGAAAGGCTTATTATCATCATTCAGGAGAGTGAGAGAGTTTCTAAGAGCACCGTTAGTAAGGGACAGAGCTAGAATTCAGGTGCAGGGCAATCATCCCTGTAACTGGTTCCCTTGCCATACATCCTAATGGGGGATAGAGATGCCTCTTCTGCCTGCCACTGGAGTAAAGGAAACAACCCTTTGATTTTGGAACTTCTCAGACCCAGTGTTGCTGCTGCATTCTTCAAGTGAGGGAGTTTTTATTTTATATATATATATATATGTGTGTGTGTGTATATTTATATATATGTATGTATATTTAATTTATTTTAATTTTGAAGGTGTTTCCCATAGAAGAAACAATCAAGTTTGGATTTAAACATCGGCTAATGCACTGAGTCAGGGCTCTAATGTACAGCTGGAGAGCAAGCGAGCTTGCCAGGCGAGGCACCCACCTTGGAAGTAATTGCGTGTTTGACTTGGCTTTGGCTTTCTGGAGTGAGGTCTTTGAAAAAGTGCTTTTTAATTTTACTTCACTGTCACTCTGGGGGTGTGGACTAGGCCTTTGTGTGAGCCGTGGTGGGGCCATTTATCTCAACAGAGAATGGAGGGTGATGAGCCATAAATTCTCCCTGTCAGCACCCTGTGTTGGATTTTCCTTTCTTGGAGCTCCAGATGGGGGCTTCCCCTCCCTTGACAAGTGGCTCAGAACAGGCTGTAGCCTGCAGGGCTCCCAGGGGCTCTGGGAGCCAGGCCCAAGAGGCAGCACAGGCTCTCCTTGTTGAGAAATGTGGGACAGATCCCTCTCTCTCAGACCTACTACCCTCAGGCCTACAGTGGACTGTTCTGTGAAGGGAATGTTTATTGGGTCCCATGCTCTGGTGGTATAGTGCCTAAGGCATTTGACTGCTAACCAGAAGGCTGGCAGTTCAAACCCACCAGCCACTTCTAGGAAGGAAGACTGGGCAATCTACTTCCATAGAGATACCACCTCCGAAACCTAAGGAGGGGTCGCTATGAGTTGAATCAACTTGAAGGCAGTGAGTTTGGTTTGGTTTTTGGTTCCTCTCCCCTGAGGCAACATTACATGGGAGATTTATGAAGCTGTGAGGGGCGTTCTGTTGGTGATTAAGTTATTCCAACTCACAGTGATGTGTGTGATAGAGTCCAGCTGCCCCAGAAAGGTTTTCTAGGCTATAATCTTCATGAGAGCAGATGGACAGGCCTGTCTTCCAGGGAGCCTCTGGGTAGGTTTGAATTGCCATCCTCTTGGTTAGCAGCCAAATGCTTAATGGTTGAGTCCCCAGGGCTCCTTGAGGGGTGTTCTGGCTCCTTGTACCCTCTGGATCCCACTCTCTACAAAAGTTTAGGACTGGTTCTATGTGATTTGTATGGTCATTGAAACTAGTTCTACCAGTAGCTCCTTTTTGGAGTTTTCATCTTCTGTCCTGGAAGATTCTCTTCCCTCCTTATCGTCAGGTGTCCAGCATCCTTATACTCACTTTCCTATTTGCATGTATTACTGTACTTACGCTTGCTCTCCTCCTTGCCAACATCTACTCTGCCAGGAAATTCCTCATTCCAGTGAAATAGATAAGTCTAATCAAGAATGCCCAACAAGATCCTTGTCATCTGGACTTGACCTAGCCCTTTCACTTTGCTGTTTAGTACATCACCCACTCCATACTCTGGATAGTTTGATTTGAATCTTGACTAAGTCATTTTTCTTAATCCTCCCACCTTAGGGCCTTTGCACATGGTGTTCCCTCAGCCTGGAACTGTTACTCAGAATTTCCTTCTCTTATGCCTGGCTACCACTCCTCAGCCTTCAGTGCCACCCTGGATGTCACACCTTCTGGGAAATGTGTTCTGACTGCCCAAGACTGCATGGGGTGCCCATCACACTCTGCTCACCCCTCTAGACATTTCCTGTTTCCTTGTAAATCTCTCTCAATGAGAGGTGGGCTCCTAGAGGGCACGGATTGTACCTTAGCATGTTGTCGTTGTCATGTGCCATCGAGTCGGACTTGACTCATACCGACCCCTCCTTGGGTTTCCGAGGCAGTATCACTGTGGAAGTAGATTGCCCCATCTTCCTTCCGAGGAGTGGCTGGTGCCTTTGAACCGCCAGCCTTCTGATTAGCAGTCAAGTGCCTTAGGCACTATGCTACCAGAGCTCCTGTACCTTAGCATAGTCACCCTTCAGATATTTTTGAACGAATGAGTAATAAATGATGTGCAAGTGGCCAGCTATGAGCTTTGTTTCTTTTACAAATCTGCACATTGATGAGCTTCCCTCTAAGGTGACTTGTATGTTAATAAAAGAAATTTTGTGTTTCTAGTTGGTGTTTGTGTCTTCTGTATCTCTTTTCTTCAGAAAGGTGATGGTTTCAAAGATGAGGTCCTAGCAAAGGAGTAGTCTAGGACTCATAGACACAAGAATGCATTTAACTTCAAAAAGGTCTGATCTGAATGACTAGACCAAGAAATTTAATGCAAAACTGTGGTATCGTGTGATAGCATGGTGAAGAAGGGTATGAAACATACAAAATAAAATACAGGGAAAAAACCAACTGTCTCTGCTGCATTTGATCCACACAGGTAGACACAGGACCCCTGCTACAGTGGCCACCAGAAAACAACAATAAAAATGAACCCATTGCTGTGGAGTCGATTCTGACTGAGGGCAACCCTGTGTGTGACAGAGAAGAACTGCTCCACAGGGTTTTCTCGGCTGCAATGTATGGAAGCAGATTGCCAGGCCTTTCTTCTAAGGCACTGCTGGGTGGGTTTGAGTAGCCAACCTTTATTTAGTTAGCAGCCACATGCAAACCATTGGTGCCACCCAGGGGCCTCCGGGACCAGATGTCTCCACTTCTGTGTGTCCCTGAAATGCTGCCTGACTCTGCTTCCTGATAGCTTCGCATGCCTTTCAGCTCTCCTGGGAGTGTGCTGGGTTGGAGAAGCCAGCTTGTATGGGAAGCTCTAATTGCAACTGGGTTTGGGAAATAAAGACTTTGGCTTTCTAGAGCAGTATACGGGAAGGTGTCCTACTGGGGAGTTGAAGGACTAAGTGAGCCAGTGTGCAATATCGGTATAACACAAGATGAAAAGTTCAGCAGGGCTGAAAAGCTAGCTTTGGCTCTATGTTAAATAGCCCTGTCTTCAGGTTGAAGGAGCTCTGGTGGCACAGTGGTTAAGTGCTTGGCTGCTAACTGAAAGATCTGTGGTTTGAACCTACCAGCTGCTCTGTGGGAGAAAGATATAGAGGTCTGCTTCTGTAAAGATTTACGTGATGAAGAATTTGTTGTGAGTAGGGGTTGGTTCAGTCATTTCAAAGTGAGGTCAAAGTTACATAACATCCAAGGGCAAGTAGGAGCTGTCCGTAACCTGGGGACTTCCTGTACTCAGTAGAGAATCTCTGCCCTCCCCAGGCTGGGTTATAGGTTTCTGCACGATTCAACCATGGCACCGTGTGGACGTTCTGTACTTGGCTCAGGTGTAAATATTTTAAGGGTTGAGATGGTTCACTCTCAGGAAAATATAATTTACTGCTTCTGAAATAAAAACAAAATCAATGAATGATATAGTTTGGAAACCCATCTGGCCTTACTCTGCTTAGTTACATTTGAGTGAATGAGAAACATATGGATGAAATGTCCTTTGTGGCTACTCCTGGACTGAGGGATGGAAGGGAATGTGCAAAACCAAATCACCATGCTTTTCTGTACAACGAGTTTGAGAACATTGAGACCATGGTTGCATCTATTCCTTGGAACCAGTGGGAAACTGGTCTTTCTCTTCTGTCCCTAAATGTGCACACTGGTAAGGCTAGTGGAAGGTCCCCAGTGGAGATGGCAGGACAGGAATTGAACAGCAGGCATGAGGTGAGGGTTGAGTTACCAATGAGCTTCATTTCTTCCTTCAGTGTAGATACATGCTCAAGTGACTATACTGGAAAAATCAGTTTCCACACCAGCTTGACCAAGGGAGCTTCTCAGAGTCAGGACTCAATAAGGGAGGATCTGTGACCGGGGTTTCCACCAGGTGGGAAGGTTGACAAGCTCATCTGCCCTAGGTTGGGAATCCAAATGCCAGGTCCTTGCAACCCAGTCTTAGAACTTTAATGCGGGGCTGCAAACTGGTTCATTCTGGTTTGAAGCCCTGCTAGTTTGCTTTTCCACCCCAGGTAGACTGAATCAATATCTGCATTTCAACAAGATCCCCGGGTGATTCTTATAGAGCCCCATTGTTAAAATGATAAATACAGAGAAGCCCTCTCTTTTCTTTAATGGAGGTAGATATTAAGCCACTTTTCACGTAATTCTCTCTTCTTGACCCAAACCAAAAATACCAAACTAAACTCAGTGCCGTGGAGTTGGATCCAACTCACAGCAACCCCTCATTGGGTTTCTGAGGCAGTATCACTACAGAAGTAGATTGCCCAAGGAGTGGCTGGTGGGTCTGAACTGGCAGCCTTCTGGTTAGCAGTCAAATGCCTTAGGCACTACGCCACCAAAGCTCAGGTGTTATTACCTGATTCCAATAGATGAAGATACTGCAACTCAGAGGAGAAAAATGGCCCGTTCAGGATTGCCCGGCGAGTCAGTTTCAGAGCTATTTTTCCAAGTCCCCATTCCCATGCCGTCCACTTATACAAGCCCATAGGTGGCCCCATTTAGCATGCAGCTGCTGAGAGAGGCTCTTAACTATTACTCTTTCCCACCTCTCATTCTTTTCCATTGCTTCTCAATTCTTGACGTGCATAGCAAGAGGTTTGGCACAAAGTGACCACCAGAAGCCAGTCCAGGCCTTCTGAGGTGCTTCCTAGAAGTTCCAGTTGCTTCCTGGGTTGGAGAACCAGGGAAATGAAGCCCTTCCCTTGGTCAGAGGGGAATCCGGCCCTGCCACTGGATCTCTCCTGGGGCTGTTAGGGCCTTTCTGCTGAGGGGAGTGAGATCCGGAGGTCCCTGGGGTTTGGCATTCAACACAAGAGGAGGGGATTTCTAATGACAGCACTGTCAGGGGAGGAGGCAGATTGGAGGGAGGGTAGAAGCAGCTTGAGACAAGAAAAGCCTGTGATCACAGGGCTCCCTCCTTTCTCCAGTGCAGGGACAGTCCTTCAAGGCTCCCTGGAGTAATGAGCAGAGTCCTGGCGAACACAGCAGACTGTAGGCATTGGGGCTTCTTCATTAGAAATAGAGGATGGGGTCTTTGAATGCTTTCCTCCCCCAAAGTTGTTGACTCTCTAACAAGCCATTTACAAGGAGGAAAATCTCTCTGCATGTCTTTTTGCAGGGGAGGATTTCCTGTGGCAAAGAGGTCACACATGTATCAGCAACCTCTGTTCATTGTGCAAAGGCCGCTGGCCATCTGGACCACCCAGGGCAGGTGTTTACCTAAGGAGGGCAGGATGAAGGAGAGGGGCTTACACCTCCACCCCAGGGTCATTACCAGAAGGCAGAATGCTTGCATTCATCCTATGATTCAGAACAACTGAGTCACCCCAGAAGAGCCCATCTGAGTTCCTCTCCCACATTGAGCTTTTTCACTCCCAAGATGTGAACTCCTCCAGCAGGCAGCATTGAAGGCTTCCTCTGAAGGGCTGAACAATAGTCTGATTCGGAGACGTTGACAAGCGTGGGCCCACATCTCATTCCTCTGCTTTGGTTTGCCAAGTCAGATTTACGTGTGGAAGTCAGGTCACTGAGTCCGGGCACAGTCAGAGCCCTTCCAGAACATTCCTGCACACACGATGAGGTGTTGGTTGTGGAAGGAGATGGGTCATGGAGGGCAGGCTTAGTGTTGCCTGCTGTATGATTGTGGGCAAGTTACCTAGCTTCTCCCAATTTTAAAAAGTGGGCATGAGAATTCCTACCTCACAGGATGGCTGTGAGGATAAAGGAACTATCGTCTGTGAAGGGCCTGCCACATGGTGGACTGTCAGTGTTAACTTTTCTTCCATTACTCCCCTTGTTGGCTTTGTTAGCAAACAATCCATTTGACACTTTACTGATGTCAAACTTCAGCTATCAAAGGCATTGAGATGTAGTGATTGCTATCCCAGCTTTATAGATAACGAATTTAAAGATTAATTAGTTGATTAGTCCATCAGTGTAGGTGCGTCGGCGTGTGTGTGTGTGTGTGCCTGTGCGTGCGTGTATACGCTGCCTGTCTCCGCACTCCAAGACCTCAGAGCCTTTTCTGCCTCCCACGCACTGCCCTTTTGCCTGCGTAGCTACGCGGCGGGTCCAAACTGGGGAAAATGAGGGAGGTGCACGTGACAACGCCCTGAACAGAGCCTTGCTCCTTGGGCCCTCTCTATAAACATGATTGTTCCTATTTTTAAAAGCTTCAAAGCTCTTGTTTCATTCAGCCTCAGAAGCCCTGCCATTCCTGCTCCTCCGTGTAAACAAATAAAAAATAGGGCCCGGACCTAGGTGTTAGGGAGATTTTATTTCAAAGAGCAGATGGGCACTGTCTTATTTTTCTCCAGCGCCCACATGCAGCCTCTCATTTAAACAGCTGACTCCTCCGACCAGCAGAGGGCACCAAAGCCCAAGGGACAGCTTCTCGGGTACCCAGCGTTTTTCTGTTCCGTGATTCTGACTATGAGGTCCAGGTGACCAGGAAACCTGATGACGTGGGTCTAATCCTTTACTTCAGCCCTCAATTCCTTTCTTTGTGATACTTCATCTGATGAGTAAAGCACTTAGGGAGGGAGAATGGCAGAACAAAGATAGGCTTTAGAGCAAGACAGAGAGAGACTTGAATCCTGGTTGCCCCCGTGTCCTGATCCATGAAAAGGAGCTAACAGTAATAGCTACCATTTAAACAAAGCAAACAAAACTCCCCAAAAAAGCAAAACCCAGCTCGCTGCCATTGATTCAATTCTGACTCATAGAACAACCATTGGGTTTCCAGGGCTGTGTAAGTCGGTATGGAAGCAGACTACTTCATCTTTCTTCCGTGGAGTGGCTGGTGGGTTTGAACCACAGGCTTTCTGGTTAGCCGCCAAATGCCTTAACCACTATATGTACTCCCTAAACCAGTTCCCATTGAGCTGTTTCTCATTCATGGTGACCTCATGGCATCAGAGGAGAGAGTGATCCATAGGGTTTGCAATGGCTGATTTTTCAGAAGTGGACCCTCAGGCCTTTTTTTTTTTTCCCCCCCCCAGGAGCCTCTGAGGGACTTGAACTTCCACCCTTCAGTTAGTAGTCAAGTGTATTAGCCATTTGCACTACCCAGGGACTCCAGCTACTGTTCATGGAATACTTATTAAATAGTAGACACTGTTTTAAGCTCTTTTACAGTTTTTTTTTATGTGTATGCTGTTGTTGTGTGCCATTGAATTGATTCCAAGTCAAGGGGCCCTCACAGTGGAACTGAGCCCTGTTGTTTCAATGGTTAAGCTATTGGCTGGTAACTGAAAGGCCAGTGGTGCGAGTCTACCATCTACTCCATGGGAGAGAAGACCTGGTGATCTGCTTCCTTAAAGATTAAAGCTTTAAGTGTGTTCACTCATTAATGATCATGAAAATCGATGAAACAATGCTTGTTGTTTTTCTCCAATTTTACAGATAAAGGAACTGAGATATGAATTGGGGGACAATGATGGCATTGTTGTGAGGATTCTACATAAAAAAGTGTAATTATTTTGGGGAAAAATTGCATACAAATTATTAATTACAGTTTTTACAATTATTAATACAAATTAGTAATGAGTCCTATTTATCACATATAAAATTAGTATATAATTTGATTTTGGAATTTGTTGCATTCAAACCAGAATAATCAATTTTCTGACCCTCACATGCTCTTTGCTAGAGACACAGGACATATGGTTCTTCACGATTAAAGAGGACCCCATAGCCCTGGCAATGTATTCAGAAGATAGTTGAGAGTTGAGAGACTTTTCTTCTTTTTTTTTCATTTCCCTTTTCTGCTTTTTCCTTGTTTCTCCAGCATGAGAGGCCACAGACGTGTGTGTGGGTCTTGACACCTCTTCATTCTCCCTCCCTGTGTCCCTGTGTCTGCTATCCTCGTTGGGCACCATCCTCTGGATGGGATGTGAAGCTCAGCTATCGCCCAGCAGAGCTCAGTTACTGGGTTGCCCAATGGATTATGCCTCTGATTCTGGGCTCCTCTGAAATGTGCCATTTGTTGATTCAACACATATGTATTGAACACCTACTGTTGTGCTAGGGTGGGTCCCTGGGTGGTACAAATGGTTTGCCCTCAACTATTACCCTAAAGGTTGGAGGTTTGAATCCACCCGGTGATACCATCTGCTGTAAGTACTATAGACAAGACGACCCTATTGAACAGCTCTACTCTGTAACACAGGGGGCTACCACAAGTTGAAATCGACTTGATGACAATGAATTTGGTTTATTTTTTGGTAGTGCTATGTACACTACTGGGAGCTCTGGTGGCATAGTGCCTAAGGCACTTGACTGCTAACCAGAAGGCTGTCGGTTCAAACCCACCAGCCACTCCTCGGAAGGAAGATGGTGCAATCTATTTCTGTAGTGATACTGCCTCGGAAACCCAAGGAGGGCTCACTATGAGTTGAGTCTGACTCAACGGCACATAACGACAACAACAACATGTACACTACTAGCCGGAGAGTCAATTATTGAATGATACTATCTACCCTGAAGAACTTACAGTTTCATGGTGAGGAAGACATATCGAATAGGGATTGAAGTATGAAACCCTATGGGGCTCTCAGTTCTCCTCTGTAACACTCAGGGTCACCATAAATCTGAATTGACTTGACAACAGCGGGTTTAGTTGTTTTTATTCTGAATGATAACTTTGATAAAGCTCTTCTGTAGGACGCCTCATGAGGTCCTGGGCACCTCCAGGAGGAATTTACTGTGTACCAGACACTGTGCCAGACCTTCAGTTCACAACATTTAACAAGGCACTAAAAAACAAAACAAAACAAAAAACAACCAACATTTAAAAAAAAGAAAGAAAGAGCCAAAAAGCTACAAACCCATTGCCCATTGAGTTAACTGACTCACAGTGACTCTCTAGGATATGGTAGAACTGCCCTATAGGGTTTCTAAGGCTGTAATCTTTATGGAAGCAGACTGCTGAATCTTTCTCCTGCAGAGCAGTTGGTGAGTTCAAACCACAGACCTTTTACTTAGCAGCCGAAGGCTTAACCACTGCACCCCCAGGGTTCCTCTAACAAAGCACAGTCTGTCATTTCTGTCTCCAAGGAGTGTAGACTGTGGCTTGTTTGATCTAGTCTAGTACACAGTGTAAAAACACACAAACTCACTACCATTGAGTCAATTCCAACTCATAGCGACCCCCACGGGATTTCCGAGGCAGTAAATCTTTATGGAAGTAGCTTGCCCCATTTTCCTTCCATGGAGCAGCTGGTGGGTTTGAACCACAAACCTTCTAGTTAGCAGTCAAATGCCTTAGAACACAGTTCTAAGAGTTCAGGACACAGTAAGTGCTCATTAAACACCTGATGAAACCATGAGGTGTAAGGGAATGAGTATTGGTGTTGGGCATTCTTGGGAAAAGTTAAATATAGACTCTGGTCTCTTACCTGTGTGATCCTGTTCAGATGAGTCATCTTCAGATTCTCGCCTTTATTAAACAAAACAAAACAAAACAACTCACTGCTGTGAAGTCGATCCCAACTCATAGCAACCCCTCCTTGGGTTTCCAAGGTGGTATCTCTATGGAAGTAGATTGTCCATTCTTCCTTCCGAGGAGTGGCTGGTGGGTTTGAACCACCAGCTTTCTGGTCAAATACTTTAGGCACTGAGCCACCAGAGCTCCCTTTATAATGGGGGTAATTAGAGGTATTGTGGGGGCGGAGATGGAATGCTTAGTTGCCACTTAAAAATGTTACTTATTTTCCTGGTTGTTGACTGATAAAGCTTTACAAGTGCCAATCTGTCTTCTTATCCAAAGCCATTCCTCATACCTTCCCCACTTCCAAGTCAGTCGCTCTCCAGGGACCAGCCCTGATCTGGTAAACATTTGCCCCTGACTCAAGTGGCTGCTGGGCCATTCTGTGTCAGCTGCCCATCTACGATGTGGGGATGTGGGGCTGGGGCTACGGCTCTTAAGTAGAATTCCAGGAAAAGTGAGGCCCTTGGTGGCTACAGACTTGGCTGAGTCTGTGTGTTCCCGACCCCTTCTCTTCTATGTATTCAAAACACATTCTGATTCGAAGGGGATTCCTTCTGGGCTGTTTCCACACAGTTGGGGGTGGAAAGCGCATCCTTGATTGGGGAGATTCTTAATGTACGGTACAGATGACATGTGTTTTGACTTAGAGCATGCAGCATCTGCTTTGCTGAGTCAAAAACATGCAAGTGTTTTTGGTCAAGCTGTTCACTAGACTGTGCATTTGCAAGGCATGGGGCTCAGTGAGAGAGGAGTTAAAGGCACGAGATGGTGGCCCGCCAGAGGGGAGCCTTTTGTTTCAGACTGTGGCTCCAGGCAAATTAATAACCCTCTGGACCTTCAGACACAGTTTAGTATAGAGACTGGAATGGACCTGACCTGTTTGTGCTATGTGGCCCTGGGAAAGTGACTCCTCTGCAAAATAGGATCACAGGAACATGAATGATAACAGGATTGTCGTGGGGGTTCACTGGGGTGAGGGTCAGAGAGCCCTGGGGGCACTCTGGGCGTCCTGCCCACCTCCTCATCCTATCCTGAGGTTGTCTGCACACGGAGCTTGGCAGGCTGCTCTGTTTGTTGTGTGTGGCAGGCCGGCAGGCAGTACTTGCTGGAGATTCGATGTACCATGGAGAGCCTCAATCAGTGTTGGATGGGCGATGGTGGGGTAGCACCCTAGGCTCCTCACCCCTCAGTGGGGCAATCCCAAGATGTGTTCCACACAGGCTCTCAGAGGGCTCCAGTGGAATGGAGCCCAGTAGCCCACAGTGGTAACTTGCGTGTCAATGTGCAATTGTTGGCTTGCTTCTGTGCCCTGTCGCACTCTCCCACCCCTCACAATGCTCCTTGGAATGCATCCCTCGTAAACTATGGACCCCAATCCTTGTCTCACATTCTTCTTTTGGGCAAACCATGAGCCCAGGCTGCCTATGCCACAGGCCTGCTGTTGACATTAAAATGTAAAGTGCCACATGAAAGTATAATTCCCTTTGGATAGCAGTGAGTTTTTTTAAGAATATGCTTCTCTTAATCATTAGTCAGTGGACATTACAGGGCAATTTTGATGTGCCCTGCAATGGCTTGGTTGTATCAGGTGATCTAATTATAGCAAACAAAACAAAACAAAAACCAAAAAAACAAACCAAACTCAGTGCCATTGAGTTGGCTCTGATCATAGCAACCCTCACTGGGTTCTGAGGTGGTAAATCTTTACAGAAGTACATTGGCCCATCTTCCTTCTGAGGAGTGGCTGTTGGGTTTGAATCACCAACTTTCTGGCTATCAGTCAAATACCTTAGGCACTGTGCCACCAGAGCTTCTAATTGTAGCAGGGACCCCTTTTTGAGGCCTGAAGTGGATACCTACAGACGTTGCAGGTGTGGAGCTTATGGCTGAGCCTCAAGTGTGCTTGGGATACACGATTATTTTGATTTTTTAGAAAAAATTCTCCTATGATAGTAGTTATAAATTTGGCTTTGTTATATGGGAGCAAAATAGTCAATCCAAACCAAACCAAACTCACTGCCGTCGAGTCGGTCCCATCTCATAGCCACCCCTCCTTGGGTTTCTGAGGTGGTATCATTATGGAAGTAGATTGCCCAATCTTCCTTCCGAGGAGTGCCTGGTGGGTTTCAACTGCCAGTCTTCTGGTTAGCAGTCAAGTTCCTTAGGCACTACACCACCAGAGTCCCTAAAATAACAAGTGATTTTTTAAGAGACTAGGAAAGACAGGGGCTCTGCTAGCATAGTGCCTAAGGCACTTGACTGCTAACCAGAAGGCTGGAGTTTCAAACCCACCAGCCACTCCTTGGAAGGAAGGTTGGGCAATCTACTTCTGTAGTGATACTGCCTCGGAAACCCAAGGAGGGGTCGCTATAAGTCGGGGCTGACTTGACGGCGCATAACAACAACAGGAAAGATGAGAGTAGGAACCAGAATGACCCATGTAGAATACGCTGAGGTAAAGGCGGCTACAAATTCTCCTCCCATTGAGTGCTGGGTCTAACTCCTCTCCACTTAGATTTGTGCTGGCCCTGCTGACTTGCTTGGAAGGAAGTGCAATGCAGAAGTGGTACCATGTGGCTTCACAAGCTAGGCTAGAAGAAGCCATACAGCTTCTGGATGGGTCTTTTGGAAGAATATTAGTGGGTCTAGTAGAAGCTTTCTTGGTACTTCCTTTTGAGAGGCTCCATTTGAGAACTCAGTGTCCATGCCGAGAGAAACCCAAGCCATATGGAGAGGCCATGTGTGGATGCTCTGGTTGACAGTCACGGCTGAGCTCTCAGCATCAACCGCCAGCCATGCCACTGAGTATTGTAGGTGTCCATCCCTGCTGAACACTCAGCCGCAATGTTCAGATAACTACAGCCCAGACAACATCTGATGACAGCCAATATGACGACCAATAATAACCACCCTGCTGAGTTCTGTCTGAATTCTAGGCTACACAGTTGTGAGCTTGATATAATGGTTGTTGTGAGCCACTAAGTTTTGGGATAATTTGTTTGCAATGATGATAACTAGAACCAAACAACAAACCCATTGCTATCCAGTTGATTCTGACTCATAGAGACCTCATAAGACAGAACAGAACTTCCCCATAGGGTTTCCAAGGCTACCAAAGTTTATAGAAGCAGACTGCCACATCTTTCTCCTGCAGAGTGGCTGGTGGGTTCAAACCGCTGAATGGTTAACAGTCAAGTGCCTTAACCACTGTGCCACCAGAGCTCCTTTGATAACTAGAACTAGGGGGAAGAGAAAGGAGATCTGGTGGTGTAGTGGTTAAGGCACTAGACTTACTAGAAGGTCACTGGTTCAAACCCACCAGCCACTCTGTGAAAGGAAGATGGGACAATCTAATTCTGTAAAGATTTACAGCCTCATAAACCCAATAGGGTTCTCTATGAGTCAGAAATGACTCTGTGGAAGTACATTATTATTATTATTATTATTTGTTTAGGGGGAAGAAATGTACAGTAGATTCATATCATAGGAACATTTAACATAGAGAACTTAAAAGTATATAGCCTTGGTAATGAGAGAGAGAGGGAGAGGGAGAGAAAGTGAGGGAGAGGGGGTTGAGAGAAAGAGGGAGGGGAAAGGAGAAAAGGGAGGGAGGGAGACAGAGAGAGACATAAGTCAGAGATAGGGAGAAAGAGACAGAGGGTGAGAGTGTCAGAGAGACATTTATTGAAACAGTGCGGACAATTCCAACTTCATTTTATCATTGAGCATATGCCCTGAGAGAGAGTGAATGGGTGATATGATCTGCAGTTTGGTGAGTCAGTCTCAGTTACTCTGTGTAACTTGTCACACTAGGCACGATCTAGCAGCTGAAGTTATATATTTTTCTCATTTTGACGCCTAAAAGTAAGTTGGTGCTTTCATCTGCTGCTTGAACAAGGAAATAGTATTATGTTCTTGAATTAGAGGAAATGAGGTGGTGTTGGACATCTTGGAATATCATATTTTAATCTCTAGCATGATATTCTCCAAAGGGAATGTCAATATGAAATTTTGACTTTATTTCAGAATGTAGACCTTATATGTGACCTGACTGGATTATATTTCTTTGTGTCCAACATAGTACCTAAATAGCACTTTCACAGAGCAGGTGCTTGATAAAACTTGGTTGATAAAATGAATCTTGGGTTTTGTGAAGACCCCATTGAGCATATCCATAATGACAGTGTCAACTCATTACCAACAGGTCCACCATTGTTAGTGGAAAGAGGGAATTTGAAAATCTCTCCATTCTAATGACTTTAAGTTGAACTGTGGTTTTCTCTACTGGATAAAACTTTGACCACTGCCAGGAATACCTGCCAAGAACAAGATGGTAGGATAGAGGGTTAGGACTGTGTAGAATTTAGCCAAAATACTTATTGGAGTCTTTCAAGTAGAACAAGACGGTAGACATATTGATTCTCATGGGGTCAACAAGTATTTACAAAGGTGCCTGGTCTTATCCAAAGAGGCTCTGTGAGAGCGTAAAGCAAGAGATTTAACTTTATATAGGTCATAAGGGAAAGCTCTCTAAAGAAATGACCCTGAAGGATGAGAAGATACTGGCTAGGTGAAGGGAGACAGGGAAGTGTGTTCCAGGCAGGGCATAGTACGTGCACAGTCTACAACAAGCTATGAAGAACTTTTTCTGTAAAGGCCAAATAGTAAATATTTTCAGCTGTGCAGGCCTGTTAGTTCTTTTAGCAGTCCAGGGTACTTTCAGTATTCTTCGCCAACACCACAGCTCAAAAGCATCAATTCTTCTTCGGTCCTCCTTATTCATTGTCCAGCTCTCACATGCATATGAAACGATTGAAATACCATGGCTTGTGTCAGGCGCGCTGTGGTCCTCAAGGAAACAATCTTTGCTCTTCGCACTTGAAAGAAGTCCCCTGCAGCCGATTAGCCCAGTGCTATACGTTGTCTGATGTCCTGACTGCTGCTTCCATTGGTGTCGATTGTAGAACTAATCAATGTGAAGTCTTTGACAATTTCAATCTTTTCTCCATTTATTGTAATGCTGCTTATAGGTCCACTTGTGAGGATTTTTGTTTTCTTTATATTGAAATGTAATCCATATTGCAGACTGTATTTTTCAACCTGCATTAGTAAGTACTTCAAGTCATCCTCACTTTCAATAAGCAAGGTTGTGTCATCAGCATATTGCAGGTTGTTAATGATTCTTCCTCCAATCCTGATGCCACTTTCTTCTTCATATAGTCCAGGCTCTTGGATTATTTGCTCAGCATACAGATTGAATAAGTATGGTTAAAGGATACAACCCTGATGCACTCCCTTCTTGATTTTAAACTATGCAGTGTTCCCTTTTTCTGTTTGAATGACAGCCTCCTAGTCTATGTACAGGTTCCTTATGAGTAGAATTAAGTGTTCAGTAATTCCCATTCTTCTCAATGTTATCCACAATTTGTTGAGATCCACACAATCAAATGCTTTTGCATAGTCAATAAAACACAAATAAACATCTTTCTGGTATTCTTTACTTTGAGCCAAGATCCACCTGGCATCAGCAATGATATCCCTCATTCCAGGTCCTCTTCTGAATCCAGCCTGCACCTCTGGAAGTTCTCTGTCAATATACTGCTGCAACAGTTTTTTAATTATCTTCACTAAGATTTTACTTGCACGTGATATTAATGATATTGTTTGATAATTTCCACAATCTGTGGGATCACCTTTCTTTGGAATAGGTACAAATATGGATCTCTTCCAGTCAGTTGGCCAGGTAGCTGTCTTCCAAATCTCTTGGCATAACCAAGTAAGTGCCTCCAACACGACATCCGTTTGTTGAAACATCTCAATCGGTATTCCATCAATTCCTGGAGCCGTGTTCTTTGCCAATTCTTTCAGTGCAACTTTGACTTCTTCCTTCAATACCATTGGTTCTTGAACATATGCCACCTCCTGAAATGGATGAGGATCTACCACTTCTGTTTGGGACAGTGACTCTGTGTATTCCTTCCATCTTCTTTTGATGCTTCCTGCATCATTCAATATTTTGCCCTTATAATCTTTCAGTATTGCAACTCGAGGCTTGAATTTTTTCCTCAGTTCTTTCAGCTTGAGAAAAGTCGAGCCTGTTCTTCCCTTTTGGTTTTCTAACTCTAGGTCTTTGCACATTTCATTATAGTAATTGGCTTTGTTTGCTCAAGCTGCTCTTTGAAGTCTGTTCAGCTCTTTTATCTTGTCATTTCTTCCATTTGCTTTAGCTACTCTTCACTCAAGGGCAAGTTTCAGAGTCTCTTTGGACATCCATCTTGTTCTTTTCTTTCTTTCTCGTCTTTTTAATGATCTCTTGATTTGTTCATGGATGACGCTCTTGATGTCATCCCATAATTCTTCTGGTGTTTGGTCATTGGCGTTCAATGCATCAAATCTATTCTTTAGGTGGTCTCAAATTCAGGAGGGATATATTCAAGGTCATATTTTGGCTCTTGTGGACTTGTTTTAATTGTCTTCAGCTTCAAGTTGAACTTGCATATGAGCAGTTGATGGTCTGTTCCACAATCAGCTCCTGACCTGGTTTTGGTTGAAGAAATTGAGCTTTTCCATCTTCTCTTGCCACAGATGTAGTCAATCTGATTCCAATGTGTTCCATCTGGTGAAATCCACATGTATAGCTGCTGTTTGTGTTGTTGAAAAAAGGTATTTGCAATGAATAAATCATTGGTCTTGCAAAATTCTATCATGAGATCTCCAGCGATATTTCTGTCACCAAGGCCAAATTTTCCAAAAACTCGTGATTTTTCTTTGTTTCCAACTTTTGCATTCTAATCACCAGTGATAAGCAACACATATTGATTGCATGTTTGGTCAATTTCAGACTGCAGAAGTTGATAAAAATCTTCAATTTCCTCATCTTTGGCTTTGGTGGTTGGTGCATAAATTTGAAAATAATAGTATTAATGGGTCTTCTTGTAGGCATATGGATATTATTCTACTGACAGCATTGTACTTCAGGACAGATCTTGAAACATCTTTTGTGATGATGAATGCCATGCCATTCTTCTTAAATTTGCCATTCTTGGCATAGTAGATCATATAGTTGTCTGATTCAAAATGGCCAAATTGGTCCATTTCACATCCCTAAAACCTAGAGTATCAATCTTAATGTGTTCCATTTCATTTTTGACAACTTCCAGTTTTCCTAGATTCATACTTTGTACATATTGCATGTTCTGATTATTAATGGATGTTTGCAGCTGTTTCTCCTCAATTTGAGTCATGCCACGTCAGCACATGGAGGTCCTAAAAGACTTCTTTATCCATATCATTAAGATTGGTTCTATTCTGATGAAGCAGCTCTTTCCCAGTCCTATATTGAGTGCCTTCCGACCCAAGGGGCTTGACTCCCTGCACTGTGTTGGACAATGTTTCCAAGCTATTCATAAAGTTGCCCCATAATGTATCAGACAGTGTTTCTCTGCTATTCATATGGTTTTCCTTGGCCAATTTTTGAGAAGTGGATGGCCTCCTTCTAGTCTGTCTTAGCCTGTAAGCTGCATTGAAGCCTCTGTACCATGTGCAACTGTGCTAGTGTCTGAAACACCAGTGGCATAGCCTTAAGCCTTGCAGCAATGTCCAAGCCTCACAGGATGACAAACTGACAAATTTATCTCCCTTAGCTGTTGGAAACCTCTGTGCCCTCCCCTTGCTCGATTCCTACCTGAACCTGCTACTCTGTGGTCCCCAGCTGCTCCTTCCCTTTCCTGGCTCTAGGGGGCGTGGGGACTAATCTTGCCTCCCGCCCCTTTTTACCTGGATATCCTGGGTTCCTGAGGTCCCCGAGGCTGCTCCTGCTCCCTCCCTTTCCTGGATGTAGGGGCTTGGGTCATATTTTTTTGGGTCATACTACGGAGTTGTATCGGATGGAAGGTTGGGTGATCTACTTCCGTAGTGGTACCGCCTCGGACACCCAAGGAGGGGTCGCTACGAGTCGGGTCCGCCTTGATGGCACATAACAACAACAACAACAACAACAAGGAGTTGTAGGCATTTTATTTCATATGGCCAAGGTGACTTGGTTTATAGCATTTTTATTAACTCAATTCATGTTGAGTTAATTCTTCTGTGGAGTACCCAGCCCTTTGGATATTCAGTTAAATGTGTTTCAGTATGCATCTCTGGGCTTGATAGAATGGGAGCATCCAGATACCAGTCTTCCAAGTGTCCTTGGGCTTCCTCCCTCAGCTGGAGGGTGGACCAAGTAACCACTATTATCATTTCAGCTCCAAGATCCTGGGAGTCTAAAAGGTCAGGCCAGTGTTTTAGTCACTCTCTGCACATCTATTGACTCTGTGCAGTTTCAGTTACTTGTGATGCAAGTAACTTCTTCTCTGTCTTTTAGACGTGAGGACCAAAGGCTACTGAAGAGGGCTGAGGCCATACCAAGGATACTCAGCGGTGGCTTATTGACCCAGAACAGGAAAGTGTTTCATATGTGAGAAGATAGGAATAAAATCTGAGTTCATTCATTCATTCTACAAACGTTTATTGAGCCCACATGTGTCTGGCCCTGTGGAAGATTTTGGGTATGAAGAGGCAAATCCTTTTCTTTATGGAGCTTACAGTTTAGTGGGGGAAGCAGGTGTCAAATAATCCCATCAATGAATGAATAGTTGCAAACAAAGATAAGTCTTCTGAAATAAAAGAATACGGTACTAGAAAGTAACCCATCCCAGAGTTAGTGTTCAGGGAAGGCTTCCCTGAAGAGTCAATGCTTAGCCTGGAGTTTAATGGATGAATAAGAGGTCATAACTAGTTGAATGTAGGAAAGTAGAACATTCCAGAAAGAGAGAATGAGCAAAGGCCCTGTGGCAGTGAACTAAAAGGATGGAAACAGCCTCAAACATGTCTCCCTTCTCCCAGAGTGAATGACCCTTCTCTGAAAGACCGCTGGAGAACCTGCCCTCTTGTTCCCTGTTGGGTGCTGGGTGAAGTGCCTGTAAAACCACATAAAGATTTGCTGGCCCAGTTAATCAATTCATTACATTACTCACACCCCAGACTAAGGAATGATATCACAAGAAGGGTTTGTAAAATATTCTGCTACCTGGTAGGGGCCTGGTCCCCAAAATCTGGGCTGGTTAAAGATTTCCTAAGAGCTTGGGCTGGCCATAGGGATAGGCTTCTAGAGCCCCAAGGCACTTTCAAGGGGAGATGCCTGATTGAGCGTTCAAGTCAATCTTCAGTTGAAGTGGCTGGGAAGAAATTGAGGAAAATGGAAAAGAACACAGTGTTAAGGCAATGAGTGGAAGGCTAGGATTAGCAAAATTCTACCAGCCAGAGAGAGAGGCTGCACCTGTATTTTAGAGGGTGCCTTTGGCGCCTGGCAGGAGTTGGGGAAGGTGGGGAGCTTTTAAGGTCAGGCATGAAGTCTGGACTTTAATCATAACTGGACTCCTCTTGCATGCAAACATAGCTTCAGCAATCAATGTCTATTTTAAATGCTGAAATAAAAGCTAATTATCAATAAGCTAATTTCACCAAGTGTTCTAGTTCTACAGTTCAATTTACCAGGGGCCCACTGGCTGCCTCCTTCCTGCTGAATTCAATTATCATTAACATGGTTCCATGCGGGTTTTATCTGTAGCAGCCCCTCCTTTTTCCCTCATTATCTCCCCAGTGTCAGAGATGCATGAATTCCTAATTACCCATTTTCCCTTCCTTTCCCATCTGAGTTACAGGCTTTGAAACACTAACTTCCTTTTTCCCAGATGAGGATTTTCTAAAGAATACACATGAAGGCATCTTGTCCAATCCTGGAACATCACCAGTGCTCAGCACATACCAGTTTGCTTCACTTGTTTTTCTCAGTAAATATTGTAGACTTGGGTGTATTCTTCTCCGAGTCCCCATGTTTACACCCATGGATCTCTCTCTCTCCTCTTCCCCCCTCCTCCCATTTCTCCTTCTCTTCTGATCACCATCATAAGAAGGCAGGAAGGCATTCTCTGCTTATTCATATAGAACCTCTGCTCTTCATTAGCTCTGTGCTGGGCTAATGACCCACTTCGTGAACACTACACTAACATGCAAACATAGACCTTTTAGAAGGAAGGAAACTTACAAGTGATGCTGTCCACCCTCCTCCATGCAGAGGCATGGAAACTGGGACCTAAAGACAGGGATTGGCCAAGGACACGGTCAATCAGTGGTAGAGCCCTGCGGAGCATTTCCTCCTCTGGTGCTTCTGATCCATATGCCGTCTTGTGTTGCCTTTTAATTTGGCTAATTGTATTTTTACCTCAGTGGGTCCAAATGCGTCTGCTTTCCTAGTCAGAATACGAGGTGGTTTCTTTGGCCTCCCTCTCTCATCTCCTTCCCCCTTTCTTTCCCTTGCTTCCTTTCCTCCCTCTTTCTTCCTCCTGTTTGCTTTCTTTCTTTCTTTTTCTTAGTAAATGCATATTGAATGTAAACCATAAGATACTGTGCTTGTCACTGTAGGAATGGGCGAAGAAGAACAAAATTCAGGCCTCACTGTCAGGGAGCTGGAGGTTCACCATGAAAAATAGCACCAACAGCCATATTAATAATAAAAAAAAAAAAAGGCGAAAATAGCTGCTAGTGTTTACTGAGTACTCTGTGGTGTCAGTCACTGTGCTACTGGCTTTAGATGCACAAAATCATTTAAACTTGACCACAGTTTTGGTGGGTAAACCAAGAACCAAACTCACTGCTGTCAAGTTGATTCTGACTCATAGTAACCCTATAGGACAGAGTAGAATTACCCCATAGGATTTCCAAGGCTGTGCATTCTTAATGGAAGTAAATTGCCTCATCTTTCTTCCATGGAGCAGCTGGTGGGTTTGAAGTGCTGACCTTTTGGTTAGCGGCCGAATGCCTTAATCATTGCACCAGAGCGCCTTTTTTTTTTATTTTTTTATTCTTTTTCTGGGGGTAGGTGTGGACTATTGTTTCACTATTTTACAGATGAGGAGTTTGAGACAAACAAAGTTAATGAACTTTCCCAAGGCCGTGGTCACATAGAAAGGAATTGGGAGAAGATAGGGGAGGATGAGATTGACAGTAGTAGCACCGTGCTGAGAGTCTGCATCTGTGGTACATTCTGAGGAGACACTGGCACACTGGCACGCACACTCCTTCCTTGTCTCTAAGCAGTGGTAACTTCGAATTAATTAAAAGAAAGAAAAATGAAGCTCCAGATTGAATCAACAGGACTGCAGGCTGTGGAGAGACCTTAAGGAGGTTCTTGGGGGGCCAGATTTAGAAGTTGTAGCTTTGATAACTTCTGCTGATCTGGTGTGAATCTGAACAGAGTTAATTAGTCTAAAGAATTTGCAGGTGGTAGGTTGGTGGCAGGTCCAAGTGAGTTGTGTGGAGGCCTTTCCAGGTCAGGAACTGTCATCCTATGAGTTGGATTGGTCTCCAGGACATAGTGTCCTTCTTAGAGTCCCGTCCTGCTCAGGCAGGTCAGTGCCGTCATGAGGACACAGCTCCCACCACTTTCCGAGACTCCATTCAGTTTCTCGAGCCCTCTGGCCACCATGCCCAATGTGACTGAGCCATCTGGTACAGATCCCTGGGCCCTCCTCTGTGTTTTCTCTCTGGCCTTGCCCAGCCAGGACATTCTGAGAAACTTGCCTTGGAAGCAGACATACTGCATCTTTTTCCAATAGAGTAAGGCTGTCTATACATGAGCCAAAAAATGTACATCTTGGGGCTTTATAGGATTAAATATGTTTTGGCAAATACTATAAATATGAAAGAAGGTCAGAATAAAGGTAACCTAACAGGCTGTTAGGTTTCTATCATGTTCCCTTCCTGCAGAATGAGTGATCATTTCAAGATGGGTCACTTTGTTCAGCTCATCTTTAAGGAAACAAAGATCAGTATTATTCATAAACAACCAGAATGAGAAACAATCATTATAATCAAGACCCACAAATGCATGTTGGGAAATGCCTTTGCTTCTTTCTTCCTTTTCTCTGCCCTACATGCTCAGAAGTCCTACAGACGTCTGTTCCTGGTCCTTGCTCATTACATACGAATAGAGTTAACATGTTCTGGCATCTGTACCTTGTTTACAACAAAACACCCATGTTAAACCCTTTCCTACTTCTCTGTAGTTTCTTCAGAGATCCCTTCAAATGAAAAGAGCAGGGAGGTATCATGGAGGGAGGGATAGGTGGAGAGTGGAGGGAATGGGGTTATTTTGCTTCCTTGGGTGGCTCCTCTCCTTGGGAAATTTGTCAGAAAGCCATTCTATTCAAGTTGACATCGCAAGTTTTAAAGCGATCAACAGCCCACACCCTTGTGCAGAATGAGAAAGATGAGCTCAGTGAAGTCAGTAAAGTGAGTGGTCCATGGCTGGAGTGGGGCCTTCCTGGCCAAGTAGTCATGGAATGTGTAGGTTTAGTTTGCAGTGGCCTTGCCCAAGGAAGCCCACACAGCAAGACCAGGCAAAGTGCCTAGGATGGTTGAAGACCCAGCCTAGACAAAGAGGAAGGGCCCAGAAAGAAGATGTCTAGGACTATCACCCATTTTCACTGATAATCATTCTCTCTTCTGTGTCTTCAAACTTTCTTTGCTACTGAATCTTTCCCTTCCACGTGAAATGTGCTCAGATTTCTCCCCTTACTAAAAAAGATGATTGTTGTTAGCTTATTAGCTGCCCCTGACTCATGGTAACTTGTGTACAGTGGGACAAAGTGCTGCCCTGTCCTGCGCCAAGCCCTGATGAGTTGTAGATGGAACTGTTGTTGTGACCCATAGAGTTTTCATCAGCTAAATTTTGGAAGTAGGTTGCCTGGCTTTTCTTCCTAGTCTGTCTTAGTCTGGAAGTTCCATTGAAACCTGTTCAGCATTGTAGCAATACTCAAGCCTCCACTGACAGGAATTGCCAGGAACCCAGGTCTCCAGCATGGAAGAAGAAAATCCTATCACTGAACCACCACTGTCCCCTAACATGACTGACAAGGCCCTTTTGAACCTAGTCCCTTTCTATCTCTCCAGTTTTGTTCCTAACCTCGCCTTCCTTTCACTCCACCACTGATTAATACTGAGCATCTTTCATTCACTACAAAAGTTCATACACGTCATTTCTAAACCTTTGAACATACTGCTTCCTCTTCCAGGAATATTTTTCCTTCTTCTCCCCTAATTCCTAATCATTCTTCATGTTAAACTTGCATGATTCTGCTTAAACATTCTTTGCTCTGGGCAGTCTCAGCCGTACTCTTTACGGGAAACTGAGAGCCTTCCTTTGGTCTCCCATGGTGTATCATTGCACCAATGGCCTCCAATTTGTCCACACCTCCCTGTGTCTGTGTCCGTAGCTACTGTCCTCTCACATTGACTTTGGACTTGGCCATGTGACTTGCTTTGGCCAATGGGACAATAATAAATTTGACATAGATAGAGATTTGAAAAGAGTGTGTGCTTTGGAGTTTGCATTCTCTTGTTGCCTGCCCTGACCACTACATGAATAAGCCTGGACTAGCTCAGCCACCACTGCTACCACAGTAGACAGCTGGTCATCCATCAATCATTGACAGGCCATCTAAGACCATGTTCTTTCTTCCTGGGGCACTCCTTCCCCCATGCTTCTAAAAATGCTATTTCACCATCAGAAGTCAGCCTATATATCACCTACCTGTATAGCTTTTACCTGGTGCCCATCCAAATTAGGTACCCCTGGCATAAGCTGTCATCATATTTCTTTTATTTCTATCATGGCTCTTCCTGCAACTTGGATTTAATGGTGTGATTATTGTTTTAACCAAAGGTAAACTCCATGAGGGCAGGAATAGATTCTTAGCTCGTAGCTCATTGTAGGTCCTCAGATATTTGAGTAACTGAATTAATAAATGGATGAAAGAGTGGGTCATGGCCATGGCTTTGCAGTTGGAAAGGCAGTCAATTGGAAAGACACTGAGCAGCCTTGCAGCTGGCGTGGTTTCTGCCGATCATCCTATAGTGTGTCTTGTCACTTGCCTGCATGTGTCTTGATTTTTATAATCAGAGGTTATAAAAGGTAAATGGTTGCCAGTTCTAGTTCTTCATGATTTTCCAAACTCAAGATCTCTTGATCCACTTGAATAGCTTGTTTTTCTGGTGTTTTAGTGCACTTAGAGTCATGGTTCGAGCCCTTTTCCATCTGAGATGTAGGAAGGCAGCCTAGTGTGGCAGAAAAGAGTGTGGGCAAAGGAGTCCAAAAGCAGGGATCGGTGTCCCACCTCTGGCGCTGACCAGTTGTGTGACACAGGGCAAGCTTTTACCATCTCTGTGTTCTCATTTGTGAACTCAGTATTGTGAAGATTAAATATAATGTAAATAAGGTGTGTAAGATAATTCAGTAATGTGTCAACCTTGTCCATTATTCTTTCTCTTACTTTGCTGTTTTTAACTTACTTCTTTGGTTGTTCTGAATGATAGTAGGCACATGATAAATATTAGTAGAGTGATTGAGTAGGGGAGCTGGAGGACTAATAATTTCCTGCTCACCATCTTCTTCTCATTATCGGTAAGTTTAGTATACGGCAATTACCTCCGGGAAACATATCTTGGTCTTTTTTGCATTTCAATCTGTTTCTCAGCATGAAGCCAGTCACTCAGTTATGCCATAGATTTTTTTGTAACCTATACATTTGCTATGAGCTAGACCTATGACATAACCTTATAGAACCCCATTCTTCATGGGGGTTGACAAAGCCAAGGACATTACATTCCATCTTTGTGGTGGCAAATTCCTCACTTCCAAAACAGAATCAGTGGATGATACATAAAAGGAGAATTCTAGCTGGGTAAGTTTAGGTGTCAGAAAATAAGTCAAACCTAATAAAATTATCTGGCTTGTGGTCCTTGGTGTTTATATTGGAATATAAATTGGACACTGGGTATCTTGCTTTTAAGTCTTCACCTCTCAGTGTCCTGTTTCCCCAAAGCTATTACATACACTGACGACACTCCAGTGGCTCCTGGATCCAGGGGCTGGAGCTACAAGCCAGTTTCAGGGAGATGATGAGTCTTTGAGGGCCTGATAGTTCTCATCCTAGTTGCCTCTCACTTGCCTTCAATTTCTCAGCAGCAGGGAGGCCTTGGACAGTTAGCAAACTGGATGATGGAGATGGGTGTCAAGAACTTGGGAAGCAAGTAGAGAAAGTAACTCAGTCTTTTGCTCTGGATTTGGGAGTGGGTTAGAAAGGATGCCACAGGCTGTAGGATTTCCAAATACCATGGAGGGCAGGAACTGTGAGGCCTGAGAAGACATTGAGTTTCCTCCAGGTCTAATGACTTAATAGTGGCAGACTTCCCACTTAACGGAACATTTTGTTTAGAAGACTGTGGTCAGAAATATACAGAAGCAGGGAGGTTTTCCCAGATTAATCAGATTTTTTTTTTTAGGGCGTGATGCCTTGGACATGTGTCTTTTCCAATGGTTCCATAATTTTAAAGTTCTGGGGCTTAAAACCCATGCCCTGGAAGGTACATTCTTACATGATTGCTATTAGAATCACCTGGAGAGCTTCAACAGGGCTCACCCCTGGGCACTCCCCAGGGGTTGCATTCCGCATAGACATTTTTTCAATACCTCCCAGGAAATTTTGTTATTCGAGGGCAGTGAATTCATACCAGGAAGCTAGGGACAAACATTTCCCCCTCTTGGCACAATCTTGATTTCTGTTGTTCCTATTCCTAAGAATCTGCCCCTTCACTCCCCCCCCACCCCCGTTTTGTGATATTTAGTGAAATCCTCACACTGTAACAGCATTCTTCCCACTTCCTCCCTGCTCCCACGTCTTCCTTTTATCCACCTTTCCCATCCCCTCCTGCCTTCCTCTGGGCAAATGCTATCCTCTTAATCTCATGTGCTTGATTGTTCTAATGAGTGCAAACTTTCTGTTATTACTGTTCACCTTATTGGCCTATCCTTTGGCTAAAAGTTGAGTCATGGGGGTTAGTTCAGTTCCTGGCTTGAAGGGTGTCTCCGAGATTCTGTTAGTCTTCATTAGACCAGTAAGCCTAGTCTTCTGTATGATTTTGAGTTTTGGTCCACATTCTCACCCACTCTATCTGGGACCTCCTATTGGGATCCCTTTCAAAAGAGCAGTCAGTAGTGGTAGCCAGGCACCATCTAGTTCTTCTGGTCTCAGAGTCATGGAGGCTGGTGCTCATGTGGTCTATTAGTCCTTTGGACTAAATGTTTCCTTGTATGTTTGATTTTCTTCACTCTTCTTTGCTCTGCATGGGGAGAGACCAATAGTTACACCTTAGAAGACCACTCACAAGCTTTTAAGACCCCAGTCACTACTCACCAAAGTAAGATGTAGGACGTTGTCTTTGTGGATTCTGTCATGCCAATTGATCTTAGTGTTCCCTGAGACATGGTCCTGGGCCTCCATGCCCAGTGACTCATTCCTTCAATGTTTCGTTATGACTAAGAAGTTTTCATTACTTTGCCCCCGTGTGCTTTCTAATTCATGGACATATTTATAGCACATATAAATATATAGGTAGAGATAGACTCTGTCAAGCCTATATACATTCATGGGTGTAGTCCCATTCAACTTCCAACCCCTGTTCAGACTGAGTGTCTATCTAGGTATCCACTTGTAGATTACTGTTATTACCATTGTTGCAGGATTTTGTATGTCATAGTATTCATCTCTGTTGCCCTTAACTCTTAGGCTCCTCTCTGTGTGTTCCACTGCCTGGATCATTTTGTGCTGGCCTCTCCCTTATTGTATATTGCCTTTCCCTTCACTCAAGTTAGTACCTGTCTACCCTCTAGTTGGTGATTTTCCTTCCCTTCCCCTCCCACCTCTAGTAACCTTCAAAGAATGACTCTTTCTGTGTGTGAACCTTTTGTTTATTAACTTTTTACAGTAGTAGTCTCATACAGTATTCATCATTTTGTGATTGACTAATTTCATTCAGCATAATGTCCTCTAAGTTCATCTGTGTTATGAGGTATCTCACAGATTCATTGTTATTCTTTAATGCTGTGTAATATTCCATTGTGTATATGTACCATAGTTTGATGGGCACTTAGGTTGTTTCCATCTTTTTGCTCTTGTGAATAATGCTGCAATGAACATGAGTGTGCATATATCTGTTTGTGTCATAGCTCTTATTTCTCTGGGTATATACCCAGTATATACTCCTCGGAAGGAAGATGGGGCAATCTACTTCCGTAGTGATACTGCCTCAGAAACCCAAGGAAGGGTCGCTATGAGTCGGGGTCGACTCGATGGCACATAACAACAACAACAACAATACCTGGTAGTGGGATTGCTGGATCATATGGTATTTCTATTCCAACTGGTAAGAATTCTTTTGATAAATTTCATCTTGAACTATGAAATCAGAATTCCATAGGTGTTCATATAGTGAACTCTCCATTATCTTGACATCGACTAATCTGTTTTCAAATTAACTTTGGTTATAATGCAGTGGAGACCTGGGATAGACTCACCTTTCTTTGTGAGTGAAGATGACGATTTTGACCGTAGTTTTGTTAAACATCTGACGATGTTGACCATAGTTTTGTTTAAATCCTAATTTGGGGCCACTCATCATCACCACTCGTGTGTCAGCTTGTTGGACGGTGGTGGCTTGCGTGTTGCTGTGTTGCTGGAAGCTATGTCTCTGGTATTTCAGACACCAGCAGGATCAGCCATGGTGGACAGGTTTTAGTGGTGCTTCCAGACTAAGACAGACTAGGAACAAGGATGTGGTGGTCTCCTGAAAAAAATTAGCCAGTGAAAAGCTTATGAATAGCATTTATCATCAGTTTCCCATAAGGTCACAGATCTCAAATGTGAACTAGGGCTCTGAGAGTTCTGATCTCTCCTCACCCCATCAGCATTGACCTTCACTCAATTTGCCCCCCTTTTTTGTTTTTTTGGTTTTATTTCAATTGCTGAACTGGCTGAACTTCTTTTCTCTCTTTAGGTTGCCCACCCACCCTGTTCTCTTTCTCTCCACTCTTCACCTGTTTAGCTCCTGCTCATCTTTTGGCCTCACTATTGGGTTAGATGAAAAAAATGAAGGTCTTGAAATCTAGGAGTGCATTTCTGAAGGATAGATGTGCAGTCATTTTCCCCAGGAATTCCTATAGGAAAATATTCTTAACTGGCTAAATTTGTAGCAGAAAATGTGACTTTAAGTTTCTTATGATGCAAAACTAAGAATGGAAAGGAATTTCCATTCATCAGTCACTTAGCACATGTCAGACTCTGTGTTTGGCATTCTCCGTGCTATTTTATGTCTAGTTTCTAGTGTTTTTGTTGGGATGATTCATTTGAGAGAACCAGGTCAACCAAACCAGAAGGATAACTACCTTATACTGATTATTCAGGACCAGAGTCAACCTTAAGTCTCTAGGGAGGTCTTTCCTAACCTCATCCAGGACTGGAATAATTGCCCCTCCTCACTGCAGCAGCTTCTTATTCAAAGTAGTATTGTAATCATCTTCTACATGTCTGTTTTCCACATCATTCTACTCCTAGTACTTAGCTTGGCGTATATTAGGCTTTCAAAAATTTTGTGGAATAAATTCATTGCTGTTTCTGTCTTTGCAGCTATGATCTGTGGTTCTTCCTCTTCCTTTTCATGTACAATCACGAATCACCTCTGCCTCAGAACTTTCTCTGATAATCCCAGGGTCTTTAATTTTTCTGAAACTGTGGACCAGGAGTCTATTTCACTGTTCAGCCATTATCTTATCTTGCCTCCAGAGTCCAATATTGGTTTGGGAATGTAACTTAGATATATGTTTTCTCACCAATAAACGTGATTACAGATCCTCATGAGTGGGGACTGAGTCTTTTGCTTTAGTGCAACACTGTACACAATGCTCCTGCTCAAAAAATACTTATCCCATGGTCTAGGGACCATGTCTTTGCATATGTTCAGTGGAGAGAATTCTGGCACTAAATTATTGCCTAGTCAAAACTTATGTGAGGAATCATTTTCATTATCATTGTTCTTGTCTCCAATGACACACATATTCTTAGAGGATGCTTTCAGATGTATTTTATCTAGGGCTTTGAACCGGTTCATCCAGTTATACCCCTCAGCTAAGAACTTGTATTTCCACCCCACATATACAGAATCAGAATCTATGCTGTGGGGATCACAATAGAAAGTTTGGAAGTAATGAAGATAAATGGAACCATTTTTGCAATAGGTTTGTGTAGGCTGACTCCAGGATGTCTATAGATTAACTGATGTATGAATTATGGTTACTAATGTATTACTAATGGTTAGTGTTTCCCTAAGGTTCTCCTACCTATATAAAAAACCCTTCTCATTTCCTACACTTTGGAGCACTTAGTAAATTCACTATGTGCTGCCCAACTGCAGTTGTTATTATTCAGCAATAAGACGGCTTTTCTTTCACTTCTGAAAACAAAGAATCAGCTTGGGCTCTTGTTAAATGTTGATTCTGATTCAGTGTATCTGGGATGGAAATGCAAATCTCAGCAGGGGTGGAAATGGAATTAACTGGTTTGAAGACTTGGTTTTATCTTGACTTCATATAATAAGGATTTTTATATGGGAAATGATGACCAGCTGTTCCCCAAGGTCACTTCTCATCCTTCAGCTCTCTACTTGACCATTGTGGTGGTATAGTGCCTAAGGCATTTGACTGCTAACCAGAAGGCTGGAGATTCAAATCCACCAGTCACTGCACAGAAGGAAGACTGGGAAATCTACCGTTATAAAGATTTACTGCCTTGGAAACACACAGGGGGTCACTGTGAGTTGGAATCAACTCGATGGCAGTAAGTTTGGGTTTTGTTTTTATATGTCTAGCAAGGCACTGTGGTGGCATAGCGGTTAAGTCATTTAGCTGGTAACCAAAAGTTGGTAGTTGCAAACCCACCAGCAGTTCCAAAGAGGAAGGGTGAAGCAGTTTGCTGCCGTAAGGATTTATAGCCTTGGAAACGCAGTGAGGGTCAGCCACTGTGAGTCAGAACCAGCTTGATGGCAGTGAGTTTGGTTTCGGTCTATGTCTAGCACCTCTGTTTTATGGCACTTGCAATTTTATTTGTGTGCTGATTTGATTTATTTCTATTTCTTCTACTAGAATATTAAGCTTCACAGGAGCAAAGGTAGTGCTGGTGTTTGTCCAAGTTGTACCCTTAGCACCTAGCTCAATCCCTGGTGTGTTGTAGATACTCAATAAAATATTTGTTCATTGAGAAGGCTAATGACAAGGAAGGCAGATAGCCTTTTAAATTTGGCCTGAAAAAATTTCTAAGCTGTCTGGATAAATGAGAAAACACAAATAAGTTTGAAGATGCAGAGTGTCATCCTCAGAAAAGGGATATGCCTACAAAATATCTTTTTGTTTTTTCAGAACATTTTTTTATTTTTGTAAAAATATATATGTTATGCAATTTTTTTTTTTTTTTAAATATGGTTTGGGTGAAAGTTTACAAAGCAAGTTAGTTTTCCATTCTATAGTTGATACACGTTTTATTTCATGACATTCGTTGCAATGCCCTCAATGTAATAGCACTCCTCCCACTTCCTGCCTGGGTTGCCCTTTTCATTCATCCTTCCTTCCTGACCCTTCCCGACTTCTGTGCTTTGTTGTTGGGAAGGCGGCTGCCCTTTTGGTCTTATAGGGTGGATTGTTCTGAGGAGCATGTTGCTCACTGGTGTTATTGTTCACTTTCTAGGCCTCTTTTTTGGCTGAAAGGTGATCTCTGGGGGTGGGTTCAGTTCTAGGTTTGAGGGGTGTCTGAGGGCCATAGTCTTGGGAGTTCCACCAGTCTCTATTAGACGAGTATGTCTTTTTTTTTTTTTTTTTTTAAATGATTTTGAATTTTGTTCCACATGTTTCTCCTGTTTTGTCCTGGACCTTTTATTGACTACATATTTTAATTCAACATTTTTTACATGTACAATTCAGTGACACCAATTATATTAATCATATTGTGCAATCATTACCAGGATCTAAGAAATCACATCTTATGATAAATACCAATGTATTTATATTTTTGGTAGCAGCAAGCTATCTGTAGATCCTGGCTATGCAAAGCACCAGTCCATGAACTAGCTGTATTGGCATCACCCGGCAGCTGGGTAGAAATGATCCTTCACAGGCCCTGTCCCAGACCTCTTGAATGAGAATCTGCATTTTATTGGGATCACTAGGTGATTTGTGTGTACTTTAAAGTTTGAGGTGCACTGCTGTAAAACAAGTCAAACCTCCTGGACAGCAGAACACACCTGCAGGGCCCTGCTGAGAACACACCTGAGGCAATTTACCAGCAGGTACATTTTGAGATCTCACTGGAGACAATCTAACAAGCCATGTTGGGCAAAGCTATGATTGGTCTGTTGCGTAAACCTTCTTATCTATTTCCTCTAGCTTCTTTATCTAGTCTAATCTGATCTAATCCACTACAATCCCCTCTGTCATAATCTTGACTTCTCTGAACCAAAGACTTTAGTCTTTACCTGAAATCATTCAGCAGCTGCTCTGAATGTGCATGTCCATTCATGTCAGAAGGCAAACAGCAGCTTGTGGGGGCAGATGCTGATGCTGATCATGTTTCCAAAATGAAACCTGGGAGGCGTAACTGATAGAAGGACATTTTTTATTCTGACTTTTATTACCATGGCAAGTATTAAAGTTAATTACACTTAATTTCATACTTGATTTCTTATTTTGTAAAGCATAAATTTTCCTGAAACCCAGGGCACCTGCTTACATACTTAAGCTCTTTCTCTTTTCCACCCAGAATTTAGTAGAGTTCTGTACCCCACTTGAGGATCAGGAAATAGTGGGAATTGTAGAGGAAGAGGGGTGGGTGTTGAAGTAGCAAGCAGACCTGAGTTTGAATTCTCTTTCCACCACTTGCGGTTATATGACCTTGAATTAGTAGTTGCTTAACTCCTCTGGCCCCAGTTTATAATCTGCAAAATAGGTAATGGCCTCTCCCACCCATGGTGGTTGTGAGTACATTGAATTGATAGATGAAGAGTGTCTAGCATGTGCCTAGCTTGTAGTGGGTGCTCAGTAATTGTTAGATTCATATGGTACTTCGAAATGAATGGTGAGGGTGGTGGTGTTTTTGAGCTGGGGTTCTAAGAGCTCTGGCAGGGCTTTGGGAGATATTAGCAGCACACATCCTTGCCCCTGACCATTATTAATCATCTGGTTATTTACCACACAGACCATAAAGTCTCACAGCTTCCTGATGCACTAGGCACCTACTCCTGATGTGAAATGCCATCCAGGCTTATAGGTGATTCTCATCCCCATGAAACATTGCTTGCCCTGCAGCTGGGGATTTCTGCCTAGAGGGGCTCTCGTCTCTGACCTGGCACTGTGTCATTTGTCAGTCAATGCTTACATCCCCTTATCTTGTCTTCTGTTAGATGAAGGGCATGTATTTGGCCCGAGCCATGCCTAAAATGGGCTGTTGAGTCAACCATTTAGCCTGAAACTGTCTATGAATGGAATTGAAATGAAATAAAGAAATTGAATGCTCTCCCGTGATGCCATCATTTGATGAAAATCATTGGCTTCTTTACCTACTCCTCTCATCTGAGATGCCTTGGAAGCAAGTGCTTGTGATGTACTTCCAAAGACTTAATTATTGAAAATCCTATGGAGCTTATTCTACTCTGACACAGTAGGGTCCTCCATGAGTTAGAAATGATGCTACAGCAATCACTTCAAGGCTGTTACTGTTTACGCAAAGCATTAGCATCATCCTAGAGCTTGTTGCAGATGCAGAATCTTGCCCACCCACCCCTCTCTGGGGACTTATTGAATTAGAATCTGACAGTTTGTTTTAACCTTCAAGTTTGGGTACCACTGTTGTATCACACTTGATTTTTAGGATAACTCTGCAAGGTAAGTATTATGACCACCATTTAGTAGATGAAGAAAACTGAGGTCAAGAGACATAAGTGACTAGAATAAAGTCCAACAGAATGTGGCAGAGGCTGTATGTCTAATATACATATTACCTTGCCTGTGAATCTGGAGCCTGGATCTTATCCCAGCTCTGCTGCTTCTTAGTTGTATGACCTGGGCTCTCAATTTCTTCATCTGTACAAGTTGATTGAACCAGTTGTTCCCCTTCCAAGTTCCACTATCTGTAATTATGTGAGCTTGTTTTACATATGCTCATTTTTGAGAGTGAGAGCCTTTTGAGACTTGGGAAATAAAAGGATTTAAAGCCATGGAATTAGGAGAAGGGGAAGCACTCTTCACTTGGGCAGTTATTCCTTTGCTTTGCATAACCAGTATGGTATTTATTGCTGACTAATAGCCAGCAACTTCCTGATGAACAGAATTATGATTTCCTTCCCCTTTCCTCCTAAGTGACAGCAGGAAATGGAGTCACTCTGTGGGAAGAGCAGGAGAAACATCATTTTGTACCATGAAAGAATTTTAACTAATAGTAAGAAATTGTTGGCAAAACATAAAGGAAGATGAAATAAGATACTGGGCTTTGCAATATTGATATGATCTCTTTGGGAGAGAAATATAGTCTCAGCATAAACAGGAACCATCCCATAAATTAGCTAACTTCTCTCTTTCCTTTTAGGTTCATGAGTGATTCACACACATGGGTTGCTCTCAGCTCGGTAACAGAGAGAAAGAGTAGGGAGTAGGACACCCGTCCAGAATAGTAGATGATATTAGAGCTGGATGGAACCTGATAGTGTAAATTCTTCTTGTGGATGAGAACACCGAGCTCTAAAGAAGTTTGTTCAAGATTACACAATGTGTGACAGAGGTTAT
>NW_006921693.1:7613723-7654034 GCF_000298275.1 Orycteropus afer afer
CCCCCTGGCAATAAAAGCTCCCATCCAGTTCTCCTATCAGCCAGACCAACTCCACTTCAACTCATTGGGGTCACATCACTGCCATGCCATGAAATTATTTAAACAAGCCAAATACATCCTCCCATTGGGACCAGGGGTCACTACACCCTCTTGTTAAACAAAGCCTGCCTCTCAGAGGTCCTGCTGGTTCCCATTGCTTCTGAGTGCAACCCTTGTGTGGCCCAGCATGGTGTGCGGTGTGAGCGATTCTCCTCCCTTGGGCTGTGAGTACCTAATAAACTTCTGCCAATCCTGTTTCTTCATGGTTGGGTGTTGTACGTTTGGTCTTACCTGGAATCCTAGGGTGGGACTCTCTCTCTTACCAAAGGAGTGAAGAGGAGTCGGACAAAAAAAGAGGACAACTAGATACTTCTCTCTGGCTTCTAAAGCTTTTAAGGCTTTTCCAGATATGGAGGGTGGCTGAGGGGCAATAGTTATCTCAATGTGGTTTTTATCCTTATAAAACTGGGAAGAAAACTCACCTGGGAAGGGTGAGTACACTGTTAGCACCTGCTCTTATACCAAGTGTTTCAGTTATTTTGACCTTAGTTGATTCTCTAAAATTTTGCATTTGCACTGCTGGACTTTGTAGAAGTTTTTTCCCCTTCTTAGCTAGCTCCCAGATGCACAGAGGAGACTAGGCAATGATGTGCAAACTAAACAAACCACATTTCCTATATAAAAGCCAATTAAAAACATATTGTAATCCAGTGTAAAAATATTGGCATTACTAAAGCATGAATTTGTATGCTTAATAAAAGATATCAGATGATTTAGACATGCTTTAAAGGAATTCGGAGACCTCTGATTAATAGGATATTTTTTCCCATTTCTTTTCTCTGTTATCTGTCTCAGATAAGGAGCCCTGGTGGCATAGTGGTTAAGCACTGGACTGCTAACCAAAAGGCTGGCATTGCAAACTCATCAGCTGCTCCACAGGGAACAGGTGTGGCAGTCTGGTTCTGTAAGGATTATGGCCTTGGGAATGCTGTGGGGCAAATCCACTCTGTCCTGTCAGGTCACTATGGAATCAAGTCAATGGGAACATCTCGGACTAAGCAAATGCTTTTGCTGTGTTAGGACTCATAGAAGTTAAGTCATTCTAAATGCTTCTTGGAGTTCAGGTACCTTTGGGACACAGATTCAGACACAACTCTGGAGGTGGTACTTTGGCATCTGGATATGGCACCTTTTCTTCCCTTATTTTATTTTATCTTTTTGATATTCGTAAACAATTTAGAAATGGAAATGATATATTAGCATTGTCAAGCTCCACCTCTGAATCTCTGATTCCTTTCTCATGGCAGAGTAGAGAAGGAGGAGGAGGAGGAGGGGAAGGGGAGGAGGAGGGGGAAAAGAGGAGGAGAAGAAAGAGTTTCATATTGGATTATGCCCCTAAGACCTTCAGTAGGAATTTCTATGATTCCATTTTCACTTAGTGTATCCTAGGTAACTAGCATGTCAGTTGTTCTAAGGCTATTGTTTCCCTCCTTACAATTTACATAAAACACCTCTCCATAGTTATAATTAGTTGAAGCAGTGGACCTTCAACTCCCTTGCTTTATTGTCTTCTGGTTTTTCAAAGGGGTTGTGCTCTTCTACCTGAAAGTTTAAACATATTAAGGTCTGAACTTGAAGGGCTATTTCCTCCAGAATTTATGAAGTGATTTCTGTATAGTCCCTTGGGGATCCAGGTGGTTTAAAGAAGAGGTTATTCTCATTGGTCCTGCAGGACGTGGCTGCAGCCCAGCTGGGAAGCTGGTTATAGGAATCCCCCACAGAGAGCTTACAGGCAATGGAGCAAGCTTAAAGTTAGAGTCAGCAAGAAGCAAACACCACCTTTCCTCTTCCCACCCACTGGCAGATATCTGGATGACAGAATCCCTTTCTTTTGTGCTCCCTCCACTCGTATGGGGACTGATTGGAGAGTGTCTACAATTCATCCAGAAAATAAATGACATAGGCCTCCTGGACACAAAGGGGGTGAAGTCAACCCTCTCAGTCACGCTGACCAACTTACCCAACATTCTCGACTTTGGGCTCTTAAAACAACGTTAAAAAGTTCTTATTTGCCAATTAGAGTAGAATTGAAAATATTTATTTTTGATACATTTGTTGTAAAAACGTAAACAATACAGATTTGCAGGAATACATGGTGAATGTTTCCCCTTTATTGCCTCATCCTCCTGGTACGGTGGAGTGTATTTTTCTATACCTGAGTTTTCTTTGACACCATCGTCTGTTTTTCAAGCAAACATTGTCAACTGAGAAGTGAGAGATTCCTGAGAGTGCTCTTCAAAAATGTTACTGCCCAAATCACAAAAAAGATCAAGCTTCCTGGTCGGACAGAGATTGGTGAAACCCCGATACTATGGCCCTTAGCCACTCTTTAAGCCTGGAATTAAACCACTCTGTGGCTTAACTTCCAGCCAAACGACAGGCAGGCCTACAAGGTGGACAATTACACCAGGAAGGTGCACTCGTTAGAACAATCAGCCACGGGAGAGCAGCAGGATAGCATTTATGCAGGGAGAAAGCTCCAAGGGCAGGAATACATAGGAAAGAAGCACTCAGGGAGAAGGTAACCACAGGGAGAGAATGGGAAGAGAGCTGTTACATTGCAGAGACTGTAATCAATATCATGAAACAAAATTTGTATGAATGTTGAATGGAAAACCAGTTTGCTCTGTGAGCTTTCACCTAAATCACAATTACAAAATAAAAAACTGAAAAATGCAGCTCCCAATGTTTCCTTGGGGACGGCCTGAAAATGCTTCAGCTACTGGTCAAATTAGAAACCAAGTTTCATCTCCCTGAGGAGAATTCTCACCCTACAAAGAGGTCCCCCAAACATAGCACTTCCTCTGATGCTTTGTAGGAGATGAGATTCTGCTCCACGGGATGTGACTTGTGATTTTGTCTCTCGTGTCTCTCCAGTTGGTAGGGCTCTCTCCATTAACACCTCAGAGCGCTGAGCACTGAATTCTCCCACCTCTTTAAAGACTCGACGGCACATAACAACAACAACAACAACATGCAACACTTTATCCCAAAACTTAGTGACTTAAAACAGTCAGTATTTATTAGCTCATAGTTTCTTTGGGTCAGGAATTTGAGAGTGGCTTAGCTGGGTGGTTGAGGTTCAGGGTCTCTCATGAGATTGCAATCAGGATGTGGTAGAGGCTGCCGTCATCTGAAGTCTTGACTGAGGCTGGAGGATCAATGCTCACTCACATGCTGTTGGCAGGAAGCTTCAGTTCCTCATCATGTGGACCTCTCCAGAGGGCAGCTTGAATTTCCATGACATGGTAGCTGGCTTTCCCCAGAGTGAATGATCTGGCCTTGGATGTCACACTCTATCATCTTCTCAGTGTCCTATTGGTTATACAAATCAACCCTATTCAAGGTGGGATAGGAGACTACAAAAGGCATGAAAAACCCAGAGATAGGGATTATTGGGGACCATATTAGAGGCTGGCTACCACATCCAGTGGTTCCCATCTCTTCCATTCCCAGATAATATTAAATTCCTAGCTAATTCTCTCTGAAATGCTAATATGGGGTTCTCAGATTCTGTTTTGACTTATTGTTATTTGATTAGGTGTTTTAGGCTTAAATTGCTTTAGATTGTAAAATAGCTGGAAGGCAGGGCGTTGCTTCTGTTTGCTTAGGGTAGGGAGGTTGAGGGTTGGGCACTGAGACCTGGTCCATGCCACACTGGCCAAGCCCTTGGTTGGACTGCATCTTCCTGGAGGAAGAGGCAGTTTCTAGGGATTTATACAGAGGTGGGTTATGGGCTAGGGAGGCCCATCTGGAGAGCAATAACTATGAAATACTGCATTGCATTCCCAGAGCACCTAGTATAGGTCTTTGGTAAATGTTTATAAAAGGAATACAGAAGTGAATGAAAAGTTTGTCCCGGGATTATGTAGAATTCTACGGGAACTCAATGGCATTTTGATATTGCCAGCCAGTCTTCCACCACCTATCTGTCAGTTTGACATACTATGACGGTTTGCATGTTGCTGTGATACTGGAGGCTGTGCCACTGGTATTTCAAATACCAGCATGGGCACTCTTGGTGGACAGGCTTCAGAGGAGCTTTCAGACTAAGACAGACTAGGAAGAAAAGCCTGGCAACCCACCTCCAAAATTAGCCCATAAAAAGCTGTGTACCCCACCCAAGAGAACATTGTTCCACTCACTTGCTTTGGACACATCATCAGGAGGGATTAATCACTGGGTGTGGCTCCATATTAGGTGAAGTAGAGGCAGTGAGGGCAAGGGCGACCCTTGGAGAGATTGATTCGCACAAGAGCTATAATGATGGTCTCAAACATGCCGTCTCAATGAGGTGGCATGTTTCCTCAGTCGTGAGGGAGATGCAAGACCAGGTTGGCATGAGTGGGTCGGCCCCACTGCAGCTCGTTACCTGCGTCTATCTTGGTCTTAGAGTTCAGAACAACTCATTTTCCAAGAAGATTTTCTAGTCCTGCAGCTGAAGAGGTGTCCTCTCGCGTTTGCCTGTGAGTAGAAATGAGGCTTTATTTCATGTTCATGAAGGTTCCAGAGCAGGGTGTTACTAATTAGGTACCAAGTTCGTGTTCTGAGGCGGTTCTGTGGGTTTGCAAGCAGAAAACTGCTTTGAGGAGGGGATGTTCCCAGACTTGGGTAGAACAGGGTGGGAGTCATTTCCTTATTGGATACTGGCCTGTGATGGAACAGACAGGCACAGACTCTTGGACAGAACCTCACTTCTGTGCAATACATCTCCAGAAATCTCAGTGTCTATCCCATCCTTTTCCCTCTGAGGTTCAAGAGGGATTGCCAGTTCGGGAGGGGAATGTCGAGATGAGATTCCTGCTGTTTCTACCACAGACTGACTGAGACTTAATTGCCTGCACCAGCTTCTCTGTTTGCAGGGCTCTGCTTCTTTAACGAGCAGGACATGCCCTGGCCACGTATCAAACCCCCTCAATATGTATTTGGCTCAAAGCGAAGCCTTTCTGGTGCACATGTGTGTCTGGGAAGTTCTAACTCTTAAACAACTATGACTTTGTCAGCTTTAGCCGAGCCAGCACTGCAGTTCTTAAAACCCAGAGTCTGTAGCTGTCAGTCTCAGGCAAAGTGGAGGAGTGTACAGTGTCCATGAAGGCCAGGGACAGGGACGGGCAAAGGATGAGGACGTGGGAGCTGATAGGCTCAAGCAGAGGAGTGACCTCAGAACACATCCCTCATTCATCTTCTGGAGCCCAAATTTACTGACCAGCACCTTATTCCTTTAGACCCAAGCTAGTTTGATGAGTACCATAGTGAAACAAACCAAACCATACCAGCTGCTCTCGAGTTGATTCCAATCCATGGAGACCCAGGCGTGTCAGAGCAGACCTGTGCTCCATTGGGTTTGCAAAGGCTGGTTTTTCGGAAGTAGTTTGCCAGGGCTTTCTTTTGATGTTCCTGTGGGTGGACTTGAACCTCCAAACTTTTGGTTAACAACTGAGTGCTTCACCGTGCCATCCAGGAACTCTAGCATCATAATATAGGGGAGCTCTGGTGGCCTAGTGGCTAAGGCATTTGATGGCTAACCAGAAGGGTGCTGGTGGTTCAAATCCACCAGCCATCCTTGGAAGGAAGACTGGGCAATCTACTTCCGTAGAGATAATGGCTCAGAAACCCAAGAAGGGGTTGCTATGAGTCAGGATCGATTCAACAGCAGTGAGTCTTTTAGTTTATAGTGTGTTGGTTAAGCACAGACATGCTGGAGTTCAGGAAACCTAGATTTGCATTCTAAATCTTTCACTTTCTAGCTGTGTTTCCTTTGGCAAGTTCCTCAACTTCTCTAAGCCTTACTTTTTTTTCACTTATGAAATGGGAGTAGTAACTGGTTTCAATACATTTGCAACCATGTTCATTGGTATATTTGTGTGTATTATAGTTTCTTATAAACTCTTTGTCAGATTTGGTAGTGGGATTATGCTGCACTCATGAAATAAATTGGAGGAGTGTTCCTTCTGCCTGTATTTTCTGGCAAAGTTCATGTAACATTGCTATTTTTTCTTTCTTAAATATTTGACTGAATTCTGCAGTAGGAGATGCAGTTTTCTTTGTGGGAAGGCTTTTTTTTTAAAAAAAAAAAAATTAAGAGCTTGTTTTACATTCAATGTTACATGGACATTTAGTTTCACTCCCCATTTATCATGTCCAACCTAGGAGGGTCTCCTCCTCTTCCTACCCTGTAATCCTCCCCCTGTACCTCTCATATTCATGCACTCCTGTTTGTCCCGTATTTCCTCAACTTGAAGGTTGGTCCTCTGGTGTCCCATGTTCTATCGCTCTAAGGGATGTATTTCCATAAAGTATGTGGGTGCATCATCCTGGGTTGAGTGGTCTGTGTGTACATCTTGTTAACTCTTGGGCTGAGAGCCACCCCTGGGGGTGTGTTTTATTCCAGGCACAGAATGTATTCCAGGGTCATAGTATTGGGGATCTCGCCAGATTTCATCTGACTAGTAATTCTGGTCATTATTGAGTTTCTAGATTTTGTTGCACGTTTTCCCTCCCACTCTATCCAGGATCTCCAGAATTGATCCTTCCCTGAGTGGTTGGCATTGGTAGCTGGGCACCATCTAGTTCTTCTGGTCTCGAGGGCCATCATGTCCTAGGGCTGATTGTTTCCAATTGCCCTTTGTGTGTGTGTGTGTGTGTGTGTGTGTGTGTGTGTGTGTTTGTTCTTCTTCACTTCTGATGCTAGGAGACCATTAGCTGCATCTTAGATGCCCACTTGAAAGCTTTTAAGACCCCAGTCGCTACTCACCAATATAAGATGCAGAACAAGGCTTTTATGTATTTTGTTGTGCCAAATGAGTCTGGTGTCCCCCAGTACTATGGTCCTGAGATGGTAGATCTATTGGATCTCTCTCCCATAGTGTTTGGTTGTCTGTGAGGGATTACTCTGTGTCTGTCTTCTATTGTTTCTGTAAGGACCGCAGGTATTTTGTATCACTGGTGTCTGTACAAGATTAGCCTCAGCTGAATCTTGGTCTAGAGTATACTCCTGTTCACTGACCCCCTCTGATCCTCTCAGGTGTTTATGTGTTAATCTGTAGCCTGGTGTTTGCTGTTAATGGCAATGCAGTATTGTGGACACATTGGTTAATATTAGCATCTATCATCTATCTCTTATGCACAATTTGGTGTTCTCCCATTTCTTAATGTTATCATGGTGGTCACAGATCCTTCCCATATATCCCTCCCCCTACCCACGTCAGCATGTGGGCCCCAGCTAGCCCGAAATTAATCCCTTCCTTTCCTTCTCCATCCCAATATCTTACAAAGTGGGTTCCCTTTCCCAAGCAAATCCTTCTCTGTCTTTTTACAGTAATGGGCTCATACAATATTTGTCCTTTTGTGATTGACTTATTTCACTCAGCATAATGTCCTCTAGGTTCATCCACATTGTGAGACGATTTGTGTATCCCTCATTGTTCTTTAATGCAGCACAGTATTCCATTGTATGAATATACTATAATTTGGTTATCCATTCATTCTATAATGGGCATTTAGGTTGTTTCCATCTCTTTTCTGTAGTGAATTGTGCTGTGATGAACATAGGTGTGCATATGTCTGTTTGTGTCCTGCCTCTCACCTCTTTAGGATATATTCCTAGTAATGGAATTGCTGGGTCAAATGGTATTTCTATTTTCAGTTTTTTAAGGAAATGCCATACTGTTTGCCACAATGGTTGTACCATTTTACAATCCCACCAGCAGTGTACAAGAGTTCCAATCTTTCCGAAACCTCACCACCATTTGTTATTTTCTGACCTGTTGAACTTTGCTATTATTGCTGGGGTGAGATGATATCTCATTGTTGTTTTGATTTGCATCTCTCTAATGATTAGTGATCGTGAGCAATTTCTCATGTGTTTGTTGGCTGCTTGTATATCTTCTTTGTTGGAGTGTCTGTTCAAATCTGTTGCCCATTGTGAATTGGGTTATTTGTCTTTTTGGTATCGAGGTGTTGAAGTTTTCTGCGCATTTTGGAGATAAGTCCTTTATCAGATATGTCATAGGCAAGACTTTTGATAATAAATCATTTACTCTATAAGTAGATGATTCCTCAGGCTTCCCTCTGGGAGGGCAGTCCAAGCAGACAGCCAGCAAGGACAGACTGCTCACTGCTCCACCAAACATTACCTCACGTGCCGCACACAGGCTTTCCTCCTAACACATTGCACATATATAAAGATCTCTGTGAAAAAGCTGAGAAAATTGAGATTCAGTGGGTTAATTAACAAAAAGTTCCACAATTAATCGATTACAGAATAAAACCAGGACTCCAACTCCGTTGTTTAAACTTAAATCCCGTGGTGTCTTACCAATCCCCTGTTAGAATGTCACAATTCTATGAATCGATTCCATTTTGTCCTCTGACCATGGCCTGCTTTTCCCCTCTGCTCTCTTGGTGGGTATCTGGGCTCAGAGAGTTAGTTCTATGTAGATTCATTCAGAATCAAAAGAAAAAAAAAAAAAAAGAAAAGCACTGAAAACTGCTGCCCTTGATTCAGTTCTGACTCATGGTGACCCATGTATTACAGAGTACAACTGAGCTCCATAGTGCCCCCCTTGGCTGTAATTGGTATGGAAGCAGTTCACCAGGTCTTTCTTCCACCCCGTCACTGAGTGGATTCAAACCACCAACCTTTGAGTTACTATGCAAGAAGAAACCTTTTATGTCCCAGGGATCTGGTTCACTCCCAATTCATTGCATACCTCCAGGGCTCTATGTAAGACTCATGCAAAACAAACAAGTCACAGGGTGGGGGTGGGGGTGCCCTGAGTGTATTCAGAAAGGCTCCGAAGGGTATGGGAATCCTCTGGAAGATGGGTCGGTCAAGAGGGGTCCTGTTCTCTGCTGCCAGCTGGCAGCCAGTGCCTCTACAGGTCACAAATCTTCATCATTATGGATGATGTTTGATTAAGCAGCCTCTTCCCAGAGTCTCCCCCGGCCCCAGGTGGGTTCTGTCCTATTTATCATTGGGAAGACCTCAAAGTGAGTGGGAATTACAAAGCGGATGGGTAATGCAACATCCTAGTCCTGGTGGGGCAGCTAAGAAATCAAGGAGAAGTGGGAAAGGGGGTTGGATGCTTTCTCCTGCTAGATGGATCATAATGAACAAGTATGACAAAGGAGTAATGCAGCATGCTGGAAGACAGGTTAGCTCCCTGGGGTTCCCTAGGAAGGAAGGGAACAGAGAGGACAGGGATGCTGGCAGTGCCAGGGAGAGGAAGAGCAAGTAGAAAGTGGTCACAGGTCTGGCTGGTGCGTGTGTGTTTGTGGCACGGTCCTTGGTTGATGTATACACCCTGCACTCACATCTACACATGCACATCCACACACTCACACACACAGACACACAGCCCTGAAGACAAGCTGCAGAGCCTCAGGGATCACACACCTAATTCCTGTTAGAAGCACTCACCAGCCGCATTCATTCCAGCTCTGTGATAAGTAGCAGAGGGTCATCAGGCAAAGGTTTCTAGTCAATCAAAATAATTTCTAAAAACCTATAAGGTGAAGCAAATGGTAGGCTCTCTCCAGTTCTTGGCACACAGTAAGATAATGTCAGTAATAATATGGACAGTGGCTGGATATTGAGGCTTTCTTTGTTCCAGACACTGTGCCAAGCCCTTCACGTACATTAGTTAACCTTTCCCTGCTGTTTCCTGGACCAAGCCTGCATCACCTCTCACCTGGCCTGTTCCAGTAAGTTTCATACTGGAGTCCTCTTCTCTGCCTTTATCCTCTATAATCACCTATTTTCCCAACTTCTAACTTGTTTATTTTAAAGATAAAATCAGATTATCCAGTGGCTCAATATCCTCCTGTGGTTTTCAATGTCTTTCGTTACTCTGTAATTTTACTAATTCAAACTCTTCCCGATAGCCTAGGGCCACCAACTTCCCCTCAGACCTCAGAGCTACCATTCTGCCCTCAACTTCCAGCTACTGTGGCCTCCTCGAGGTTTCTCAGGCTTGTCAGAAATGCTTCTGCCTCAAAGCCTTCGTGTTTGCTGTTCCCAAGAGCTGAAATGCTTTTCCCTAGTGTGGTAGCTAAGGTTACGAGTCAGTTTGGCTAGGCCTGGTTTTAGGGATGTGGTCTACTCCCAGTATAAAAGGAGAAGCTTTAGGAATGGTCTGTGGCTTTTGGCTGCTTGACTCCTGCATGTAGCCGAGTCGTTGTTCAGCAGCCTGCCATGCTGTCTGCTGACCTTGGGACTCTTAATGGACTTGAACCAATGCCCTGCCATGTGGTTTGGTAATATTGAGATTGTGCCATTTTACTTGTCAACCTTGGGTTTGTCAGCCTCAGCAGGCAGCAGCTACCTGAGTGAAAAGAGCCTCCACCTTCAATGGGCTGGGAGCAAGAGGCAGAGCTGAAGCCCAAGGTCGAGGGGCTTTCACCCAGGCCCTAGAGCCTGGCACCTTGAACTTGGACTTCTAGCCTCCAAAACTGTAAGAGAATAAACTCTTGTTTGTTGAAGTCACCCATTTGTGGTATTTTCTGTTAAAGCGAAGTAACCAAGACTCCTAGAAATTAACTTTGTTCACACCCTCATTTCCTTGAGTTTTCTACTTACATGTCACCTGATTGGAAGCGCCTGCCCTGACCACTGCTTATAACATTGGCCCAAAACCAAAACCAAACTCACTGCTATCGAGTTGATTGCGACTCATAGCCCATACTCCTTAATTTGCTTTATATGTCTTCATAGCACTTATCACCACTTGCTGTATGACACCTAGGTTTGTTTACTAATCTCTTGCCCTCTTCACACCTGGAATATACACTGTCTAGGGACAGAGACTTTGTCTATCTTATTTATGCTATCTCCCTAGCACGTGCAATAGTGTTCACAGTTATTTATTAGTGAACCAAAGAACAAGTGAATGATACTTTTCCTAGCTTTATATACTTCTAGATGCCTATGACTTTTCTCCAAAGAGCGTGTTACTTCACTTCAAAAAATAGAAAAGAAAAAGAAAAGAATACAAGACAAAGAGGGAGAAGATTGAACTTTGAACTTAGAATAGTATCAGGATTAAACCCAAAAGCCAAGCCCACTGCCATTGAGTCGATTTCAACTCATTGCGACCCCCATTGGGTTTCCAAGGGTATAAATCTTTAAGGAAGTGGACTGCCTTATCTTCCTCTGGTGGGAAGCTGGTGGGTTTGAATCGCTGATCTTCTGGTTAGCAAGCAAATGCCTTACCCACCATGCCACTAGAGCTCCTTAGTAACAGGGTCATAACCTGAGAAGTCTCTTCAACTCACATGTCAGATGGTTGTGATGTGAGCCAGGGACCAGTTCTGCCTGGCCTGTGAGAACTAGCATGGTGCCCAAACCAGTAGGGAATATGGCGCTGGATTAGAGGCTATGCACATATAAGCAAAAGCTCCCTTTCCTACTCCTGGCTAAGGTTTCATTAACATCTGGGCAGTTTACCAGTCATTCTAAGTCTGTAGGTGAGTCATATCTGTATCTGTATCTACTTGTATTTGTGCTATCGCTCCCCTTGATGAATTGAATTGTTTGATTCTTATCTAGTTTTTTTGTTGTTTGTGTGACAAAAGGCAGAACCCTCTTAAAAACTGTTCATTCATTCATGTATTTAATACGTGCCTTCTATACATCAGGGATGATATCAGAAACTGGAGATAAAAAGCAAAACAGACAGGTCTCTGGCCTCAAGGGGTTGCCTGAACAGATTAGAATTAAATGACTCTTGAGTCTAACTTCTGATGCCCAGTGAGAGACAGCAGATATGAATTTTATTTTATGATATTCTCTCCAGTCCCTGTTTTGGTCAGGTGTCCCACTCCTTACAGGACACCTAAGACAGAGCATGACAGGCACATGTCACATGCAAAGGAAGCCATACCACCAAAGACATGCTCTTGCCCCATTGCGTGCTTTGGGCATAGACTGGATTTCCATCTTATCCACTGTGCTACTTGTTGTGAACCACAAAGAAATCCCAAGTATGAATGAGAAATGTTAAAATCTTGGAATTTGAAACTGGCCAGCCTATGTAGACAATTATAATGAAGGCTTCGAAAGCAACCATAAATGATACCATGTTGCTGACAGTTTATTTTAGTTTTGCAGTGTTCCCTCCCCTCCCTTCCCTGGTAACCAACAACGAAAGTTTCCTTCCATATATAAACTTTTCCTTGATTTTTTACAGTAATGAACTAATACAATATTTCTCCTTCTGTGATTGACTTATTTCACTCAGTTGCTGACAGTTTTGTAGTTGGGTGGATAGGGGCCCCAACAAGACTTTCATAGATTTTCTTGATGTGCAATCAAGAAAGCATTGCAGCCATCCACCCACAGAAAAGTGTGTCAGACAGCTCCTTCTCTAGCCCCTCCTTGTTCTCTCCCCACCAAAGATACTATGCTTAGTTTCTTTTGAAAGAGACTATTGATGATGGCTCAATACTTCAATTCATCCCAGGCACTACGAGTGGAAGTTAATGATTTAATTTTCTAAGTGGGTAGAACAGGTTTACCAGAGAGCTGCTGTTTTTCATGTCCATGATTGTTGTCATTAGCTGTTGTTTAGTTGGCTCTTGACTCAAGGCAACTCCATGAACAATGGAGTGACACGCTGTCAGGTCTTGCCCAATCCCCATGACTGGCCACTGGTCAGACCATTGTAGATCCACAGGGTTTTCTCTGGCTGAGTTTTGGAAGTAGATAGCCAGGCCTTCCTTCCTGCCTCCTTCTTTATTTTGGTGAGAGCATTCCACTTTTCCTGTAGGGAGTTTCCATGGGGTCCTGGTGATTCCAGTCATTATATTTCTCTTCCATCCTGTGCTCTGCCCCACCACATGGCTACAGGGTTGGTCATACAGGCCATCTCCCCTGAACTCTGGTGTGTACAGATGAAGTCTTAAGACCAAGTCTGGCCAATCAGACCCAATTCCTTGGGATCAAGGCAGTGCTATAATAGACAGTGAAGACAAAGATGAATCAATCATAAATATTACCCTTAAAAGTCTAGTGGGGGGATACGAAAATAATTACAAGGCAATATGATGAAAGCTACCACAAAGGTGTGTAATAGGAGTTTAGAGGATGCAAAGAGATGTGTACTCGATTCCTTAGAGAAGTGGAGATGCCAGAACTGGGTCCTTTAGGATGAGTAAGAATTTGTTAGGCAGCCAAGAGGTAAGCAGGAAGGATGATCTTGGCAGAGGAAAAAGGGAAGGCACAAAGAGGCATGAAAGCTCTATAAAATACAATACAAATGTTATTATTACTATATTCGATTCTCAGTTTATTTATTTGTAAAATAAGTGAGCTGGATGAAATCGGGGTTTCTTGAAGTGTGAGGCATTTTTCAAAACTTCCAGTCCATCGCAAAGCAATACTGGTCCACAGATTGCACTGCAGGAGACGAACCCCACCAGGGTGACAACCCCCAAGATAATCTGTGCCTGATAGAGGGCTTGAGTGCCATATCACCGTCACTTCTGTGAAGGCTCGATCTCAATTTCCCACTCATCTCTGTGGATGCTACTTCAGCTGTAAGGAGCCCTGGTGGCATGATCATTAAACACTTTGTTGTTAACCAAAAGGCTGGTGCTTTGAACCCACCAGTTTCTTCATGAAAGAAAAGACCTGGCCATCTGTTCCCATGAAGATTCCAAACCAAACCCAAACTCACTGTCACTGAGTAGATTCTGACTCCTAGCGACCCTATAGAGTTTCCAAGGCTGTAAATCTTTACAGAAGCAGACTACTTCATTTTTCTTGTATGGAGTGGCTGGTGGGTTTGAACCACTGACCGTCTAGTTAGCAGCCAAATGCCTTAACCACTGCATCACCAGAGCTCCTTACTATGAAGATTACAGCCTAGGAAATCCTACAGGGCAGTTCTACTCTGTCATATTGGGTCACTATGAGTTTGAATCGACTCATTGGCACACAAAAACTTTGCTGTTGTAGCCTGAGGACCAGATTTTTTGGGGCACTGTTCCATAAGTCGCTACAGATTTACAGCCTTGAAACACTTTAGGGCAACTCTACTCTGTCCTATAGGGTCGCTGTAAGTTGGAATCGACTCAATGACAGTGGATTTTTTTTTTTTCCTCTCTCTCTCTCACTTTTCCTTAAACTCTCCCACCTCACCTCCTATCAACCCAGGGAGAATTTATTGCTTTATCAACTGATTTCCCCAAGCATTTAAAGGATACTATTCATTACAGTGGAGCTCCTGGGTGATGCAAACAGTTAATGTGCTTGGCTGCTAACCGAAAGATTGGAGGAGTTTGCCCAGAGGTGCCTCAGAGAAAGGCCTGGTGATCTATGTCTGAAAAATCACCCATCAAAAGCCCTGTGGACCACAGTTCTATTCTGACATATATGGGGTCACCATGGGTTGGATTGACTCAATGGCTAATGATATTTTAAAAATTTTATTTATTATAATATATCATGATATTTAAGGAGCTCTGGTGGTGTAGTGCCTAAGGCATATGACTGCTAACCAGAAGGTTGGTGGTACAAATCTACCAGCCACTCTACAGAAAGAAGACTGGGCAATCTACTTTCGTAAAGATTTGCCGTCTTGGAAACCCAAAGGGGGTCGCTATGAGTCAGAATCGACACAAAGGCAATGAGTTTGGTTTTTGGTTTTTTTGGATTATGGTATTTTTTATGCTTCTTTACTCCCTTTCAAATAGTAATCTCTTTCAATGTAGAAATGGTAACTTTACATTATTTTCATGTGTAAAAGGGCTCTTAACAGAGCCTGGCATATTATTGGTGCTCAACACAGGTATGTTGACTTGAAGCCATGAGAGGTATTGGCCAATGAGGGTGGGAGAGCACTGATGTTCAGTTCCCAAGGAGTCCTGTGTGTTCCTTCCCAGTCCCTGTCATTGGGGAGGGGCAAGAGTTCAGCTGCAGGAGCAGGTTGCAGTTGATGAGAAAAGCAGAGCCAAAGATTTAGCTTTGACCAGTGAATAAGTTTGTCACTCTTGGCAGGGATTTGGCTTTGGCTGCAGAAAGGTTGATTTAGATTTATCCTGGCCTCTGGGGGCCGGGCTCAATGGGAAAGGAGGGGTATTGGGAAGCTTAGGTACACCTGCTCTTTAGCAGAAGATGTCTTTTTTTCCTAATAATATTTTACTCTCTGAGCAGGAGCCCTTTACTTCCTGAATGAATGATTGATGTCATCTGCAGGTGGGAATGTTTATCTTTTACTCATATGGCCACAGCTTATTGAAAATATTCTGTAATTCAAATATTACAGGGGACTTGGGGGCCATCCCTGTGGCTGGAGTCTGGGACTGAGCTTGAATTACATGTAAATGGGGAAATGGTCCCTTGGAACTTAGAATGCAGACATTCCATGCCAGCCTGAAGATGGAGGAGGTGGGTGGGGGAGGAGGGAAGGAATCCCAGGTTTCTGAGTCAAGTTGTTGATCCCAGAGATTTTCATTATGAGGACATTAAGCTTTTAGACATCTGGAAAGGGAGTGTGGACATTTTAATGGAAAACCATGTGCCACGAAATAATGAGGACCCTGGGTAAGATGAAGAAGAGATAAAGGGTTGGGTATACCCACTGGAAACACAGTCAAAGCAAAGAAAGGCAATAGGAGACTGAGGAGATCACAGTAACAGGCCACCTGGATGGGTGATGGGTGACTAGACCTGAACACTCAACTGCTTATAGAAACATGCCCACTGGAAGTCCAGTGAGAACCTCAAACTCTACTGTTGTCATTGGGTGCCTTCAAGTTGATTCCAACTCATAAAGACCCCATGTGACAGAGCACAACTGCCCCATACATTTTTCTTGGCTGTGATCTTTCTGGGAGTTCTGGTGGAGTAGTGCCTATGGCATTTGACTGCTAACCAGAAGGTTGGTGGTTCAAACCCACCAGCCATTTCTCAGAAGGAAAGTTGGGCAATCTACTTCTGTGATGATACAGCCCCGGAAACCCAAGGAGGGGTTGCTATAAGTCGCAGTCAACTCGACAGCAGTGAGTTTGGTTGTTTTGGTTTAGGTAATCTTTCTGGAAGGAGCTCTGGTAGCATAGTGCCTAAGGCACTTGACTGCTAACCAGAAGGCTGGTGGTTAAAACCCACCAGCCACTCCTCAGAAGGAAGATGGGGCAATCTACTTCCGTAGTGAAACTGCCTTGGAAACCAAAGGAAGGGTCGCTAAGAGTCTGTCTGACTCGATGGCACATAACAACAACAACAATCTTTCTGGAAGCAGATCACCAAGTCTTTCTCTCATGGAGTCTCTGGGTGGTTTTAAACTGCCAATCTTTTAGCTAGCAGCTGAACACTTCACCATTTGCATGACAAGAGCTCCTTTCAAACTCTATTAAGGAATTCATCATCTTTATCCTTGGCCTTCCTCTTCCTTCTGTGTGTTCTATCTTTGTGAATGATACCAACATACTTTTGTGTAAGCCACAGATACGGGTGTCACTTCTAGCTTCTTCATCTCACTGACCTTCTGTATCCCAGTCAAGTCCTATGGTGGCATAGTGGATAAGGCACTTGACTGCTAACCGGTAGGTCAGTAGTTCAAATCTACCAGCTGCTACGTGGAAGGAAGACAAGGAGATCTACTTCCATAAAGATTTACAGCCTCAGAAACCCAATGGGGGTTGCTATGAGTTGGAAATGACTGTATGGCAATGAGTTTAGTTTTTTTTTTTTTTTTTTTGAAGCATCTTTTTAATTCTACCTCACTCTTCCAAGAATAAATGAAAAAGTCTGGGTCACACCATCATTTTATGCTTGGCTCAATCTTCTCTTCAATCCTATTGCTGTATTGATTGAATACACATGAGCAAATTATCTGGTTAAGGCATTTCTCTGCTTAAACACTTCAGTGATTCCATATTGCTCTTTGGATAAAGTCAAAACTCCTTAAAATGGCTTGCAAGGCTTTTCATGACCTTGTCAGTTGTGAAGAGTACTGGTCAGGCATTTTGTATAATGAAGCTCAATTTGGTTTGCCTGATGTTTTTCTCATTATTAGTCTGGGGCCGTGGGTTTCTGGGAAGATGCACTGCCCACTGGTTTGAGATTCTTCCCTGAAGAAACTGCAGGTGGGAGGGAGGGTGTCCACAGCTGGGCGGTAACCTGGGGGCAAAGTTCAAATGGCTTGCCAATGCCTAGGCAATGCTCCCAAACCCATCCCTCTCACAATCAGGGTGTGAGGCTACTGACAAGACAGCACCAAACCATCTGCACTTATGGACACAGAGGCCAACTTACTAACCTCTCTAACTTCCCTTGACTCATGGTAGCTCTTACCATGACACTGCAGAGGGCTGTCTTCTTTTATAAAGAATGACATGTGGTGGTCACTTTGAGAGAACATTGAATTACACAGCCAGACTGCAGCAATTTCTTTTGTTAGAGTGTGTCCTTGGTGAATTCTGAGGATAAACCAAGGTCTTTGGAGTAGATAAGAAGAGAGGGGAGAAATAAGTTAGAATTAGTTATATCTTCTTTAAAACTCTTTGAAGCTTATTGTCCCCAAAGGCTTCCCATATTCCTTTCTTTGCTGTCTCCTCTGATTGATATTATATTAAGGGACCTTTCCTTTCTAGCTTCTTGAGTTATTTTACCTTGGGGAGTTGACTTTTTCCTTGCTCAATTTGCTTTCTCAACCAACTGGAATCATGCAGGTTTAGCAGAGAGGCCCTGAGGTATAGGACAGGAAAGGTCAGATTTGGAGTCAGAAGGTTTAGGTTGCTACATTACCCATGACCAGGACAGATTGCGCAAGGCTCTCATTCTCTCTGAGCCTTAGTTCTTCATCTGTTAGGTGGGGATGACAATAAAACCATTTCCACAGGAGAGTGGCAAAGACCAAAGGAGACATGTCTAATGTATATGAAGAGTGTTTGGTAGCTGATGAAGGGGTCTTGGTATGTTTGTTGCTCCTTTAAGAGTTTCCTTCTTATCTCTAAGGCAGAACCATTGAAATAATATGGAAAAGGAACAAATATAACCAAATGGGTCTGGACCCCTGCCTGGACACTGAAAGCCAGACTTTTATTTCTGGACAGAAGACAAAGCAGGAGACAGGGAGGGGAGTGTGTATCCATTGAAATTAGTCCTACTGTGGGTTGATAGAGTTTAGGTCTCCTACCATGGCTGGTTGGTGTTGCTGCACTCCACCCAGCAGCCCAGTTCCAGGGCATCTCCACTTGGATGGGATGATGTTTGGTGAATACTGATCCCAAGATGTTCTGATCCTGGGGTGGGGAGTAGAACTTAATGGAGCTTGGGTTTTTGTCCCACACTCTTCCTTGGGATGATATTTGAAATTTGGAGCCCAAAACAAGTTACTTTCATAAAGACTCCTACCTAACTTCTTAAATAGACTGTGCTCTCCTCCTTTAAACCTCTGGATTGCCTGGGCCTCTCCCGTCAAATTGGTTTTTAATTGTGTTGCAGGTCAGACTTCTAAGAGAACACAGGGCCTTTCAGACTGACTGCAGGATCATAAGGCGAGATGTGGGAGGCAATGGTGGTTCAGCATATGGGAAACATTGATTTGATTCCCAGCCAATGCATAGTCATCACCCATCTGCCAGTGGAAAATTGCATGCTGCTATGATGCTGAACAGGTTTTAGTGGAGATTCCAGACTAAGATGGACTAGGATGAGAGATCTGGCTACTTACTTCCAAAATCACCCAGTGGAAACCCTATGGATCACAATGGTTTGGTTGGCAACAGATGATGAGGACTACACAGGACTGGACAGTATTTTGTTCTGTTGGACATAGGGTTTCCATGGGTTGGTGTAACTCAAGGGCAGCTGAAAATAACAACAATGATAAGTGAGTTATTTTATCTTGTATGCATTTTGGGAGGTCTCAAATAGTATCTTGAAATTCCCTCCTTGACCTACACTTCCACTGCCCCTGGGGTTATGATCCCATTATTTGGGGTGGGTTTTCTTCTTCCTTTGACCTCCTGTAGTGTTTAATTCTATATTTAATTAATTATCTCATTTAATCAGCACAACAAAAGGTGGTAGTGCGGTAGTATGACTACCTCTTCTCTTCCACTTTCTCCCTTATATTATAGTGACCAATGCATTAAGTAGGAGCTTTGATGGCTTAGTGGTTAAAGCATTTGGTTGCTAACCAAAAGGTCAAACCCTCTAGCTGCGCCATGGGAGAAAGATGAGGCAGTCTCCTTCCATAAAGGTTTATAGCCTTGGAAATCCCACGGGGAAGTTCTACTCTGTTTTATAGGCTCACTATAAGTTGGAATCGACTTGATGGCAGTGGGTGGGTTAATGCATTAAATAGCATTAGTCCCTCTACCAGACAGAATTTTACTTGAGGTTGTTGTTGTTAGGTGCTGTTGAGTTGGCTCCGACTCATGGTGACCCTATATACAACAGGAAGAAACATTGCCCAATTCTGTGCCAGTCTCATAATCCTTGCTATACATGAGCCCATTATTGCAGCCACTGTGTCAATCCATCCCATTGAGTGTCTTCCTCTTTTTTGCTGATCCTCTACTTTACCAGGCATGGTCTCTTCTGACAACATGACCAAAGTATGTCAGATGAAGTCTGGCCATTCTGGCTTCCAAGGAGCATTTCAGCTGCACTTCATCTAGCACAGATTTGTTAGTTCTTCTGGAAGTCCATGTTGTTGTTGTTGTTATGTGCTGTCGAGTCATCTCTGACTCATAGAGACCCCTCCTTGGGTTTCTGAGGCAGTATCACTAGGAAGTAGATTGCCCAATCTTCCTTACAAGGAGTGGCTGGTCGGTTTGAACCGCCAAACTTCTGGTATTTTGAATATTCTTTGCCAACACCACAACTCAAAAGCATCACCTCTTCCTCAGTTTTCTCTATTCATTGTCCAGCTTTCACATGTATATGAGATGGTTGAAAATACTGTGGCTTGGGTTGTTGTTGTTGTTGTTGTTATTTGCCATTGAATGGGCCCCGACTCATAGCGACCCCTCCTTGGGTTTCCGAGGCAGTATCACTACAGAAGTAGGAATGCCCAACCTTCCTTCCGAGGAGTGGCTGTGGCTTGGGTTAGGTGCACCTTAATCTTGAAAGAGACATCTTTGCTCTTCAGCACTTTAAAGAGGTCTTCTGCAGCAGATTTGGCCAGTGTAATACGTCATCTGATGTCTTGACTCCTGCTTCCATTGGTATTGATTGTGGATCCAAGTAATATGAAATCTTTGACAACTTCAATCTTTTCTCCATTTATCGTGATGCTGGTTATTGGTCCAGTTGTGAGGATTTTTGTTTTCTTTATGTTGAGGTGTAATCCATACTGCAGACTATAATGTTCATCAGTAAGTGCTTCAAGTCATCTTCACTTTCAGCAAGCAAAGTTCTGTCATCTGCATATCACAGGTTGTTAATGAGTCTTCCTCCAACCTTGATGCCACATTGTTCTTCATGGAGTCCAGCTTCTCAGATTATTTGCTCAGCATACAGATTGCATAAGTATGGTGAAAGGATGCAACCTTGACACACTCCCTTCCTGATTTGAAGCCATGCAGTATCTCCTTGTTCTGTTTGAACAGCAGCCTCCTGATCAATTTACAGGTTCCTCATGAGCACAGTTAAGTGTTCTGGAATTCCCATTCTTCTCAATGTTATCCGTAACTCGTTATGATCCACACAATCGAATGCTTATAAATAAAACACATATAAACATCTTTCTGGTATTCTTTGTTTTCAGCCAAGATCCATGTGATATCCATGTCCTCTTCTGAATCTAGCTTGCATTTCTGGAAGTTCTCTGTCAATATACTGCTGCAACCGTTTTTCAATTGTCTTCAGTAAGATTTCACTTGATATTAATAATATTGTTCGATAGTTTCCACATTCTGTGGGATCACCTTTCTTTGGAATGCATAAAATATGGATCTCTTCCAGTTAGTTGTCCAGGTAGCTGCCTTTCATATTTCTTGGTATAGACGACTGAGTGCCTTCAGCATTGTATCCATTTGTTGAAACGTCTCAGTGAGTATTCTGTCAATTCCTGGAGCCTTGCTCTTCACCAGTTCCTTCAGTGGAGCTTCGACTTCTTCCTCCAATACTATTGGTGTATTGAATCAACATATGCCGTACGGATGAACATCGACCAATTCTTTTTGGTACAGTGACTCTGTGCATTCCTTCCATCCTCTTTTGATGTTTCCCACATCATTCATTATTTTGCCCATAGAATCTTTCAATATTTCAACTCAAGGTTAAATTCTCAAGCTGAAAGAACTGAAGAAAAATTCATTTCTTCAGTTCTTTCAGGTTGAGAAAGGCTGAATGTATTCCTCCCTTTTGGTTTTCTAACAGGTCTTTACACATTTCATTATAAAATTGACTTTGTCTTCTTGAGCTGCTTTTTGAAGTCTTCTGTTCAGCTCTTTTATCTTGTCATTTCATCCATTTGCTTTAGCTACTCTCTATTCAAGGGCAAGTTTCAGAGTCTCTTCTGACATCCATTTTGGTCTTTCCTTCCTTTCCTGTCTTTTAAATGACCTTTTGCTTTCTTCATGGATGACTTTCTTGATTCATCCCACAATTTGTCTCGTTTTCAATCTTTGGTGTTCAATGCATCAAAATCTATTCTTCAGATGGTCTCTAAATTCAGGAGGGATATATTAAAGATCATATTTTGGCTCTCGTGAACTTCTTTTAATTGTCTTCAGCTTCTACTTGAATTTGTGTATGGGCAGTTGAAGGTCTGTTCCACAATCAGCTCCTGGCCTTGTTTTGGCTGAAGATATTGAGCTTCTCCATCACCTCTTTCCACAGATGTAGTTGATCTGATTCCTTTGTACTCCATCTGATGAATTCCTTCCATATGTAGATGCCATTTATTTTGTTGAAAAGAGATATTTACAAAAAAGTACGTTGCTGGTCTTGCAAAATTCTATCATGTGATCTCCAGCATCATTTCTATCACTAAGACCATATTTTCCAACTACCAGTGATTCTTCTTTGTTTCTTACTTTTGCATTCCAGTCATCAGTAATAATCAATACATCTTGGTTGCATGTTTGGTCAATTTCTGACTGCAGAAGCTGGTAAAAGTCTTCAATTCCCTCATCTTTGGGTTTAGTGGTTGGTGCATAAATTTGAATAATAACTGGCCTTCCTTGTAGACATATGGATATTATCCTATCACTGACAGTATTGTATGTCAGGATAGATTTGGAAACATTCTTTGTGATGATGAATGCCATTCCTCTTCAATTTGTAATTCTTGGCATAGTAGATCATATGATTGTCTGATTCAAAATGGCCAAAACCAGTCCATTTCAGCTCACTAATGCCTAGGATATATATCTTTATGCATTCCATTTCATTTGTGACAACATCCAATTTTCCTAGATTCATACTTTGTACATTCCATGTTTCGATTATTAGTGTATGTTTGCAGGTGTTTCTTCTTATTTTGAGTTGTTCCACATCATCAAATGGAGGTCTTGAAAATGTTACTCTATTCATATCATTAAGGTTGACTCTACTCTGATGAGGCGGCTCTTTCCCAGTCATATTTTGAGTACCTGCTGAACTGAGGGGCTCATCTTCTGGCTCTATATTGGGCAATGTTTCAGGGCTATTCATAAAGTTTTGCAGTAATATATTAGGCAATGTTTCACTGCTATTCATAAGGTTTCCATTGGCCAATTCTTTGAGAAGTGGATGGCCCCTTTCTTCTCCCAAGTCTGTCTTAGTCTGGAAGCTCTGCTGAAACCTGTCCACCATGGGTTACCCTGCTGGTATTTGAAATACCGGTGACATAGTCTCCAGCCTCACAGCAACACACAGGTCTCCGCAGTAGACAAACTACTTTGGTGGTTTACTTGAGGGGAGGGGTCATATCTTGTGCATCTTCACATTTCCCATAATACATTGCTCGGTACATGACACATAAGAAGTGGCCCCTAGATTTTTATTAAATGAATGAATAGTTTCGATGATACTCCTCTCTCTCTCTCTCTCTATATATATATATATGTTGTTGTTAGATGCTATAGAGTCAGCTCTGACTCATACCAACCTTATGTACAACAGAAAACAACACTGTCAGGTCCGGGACCATCCTCACAATCATTGCTATGTTTGAGTCCATTCATGCAGCCACAGTGTCAATCTATCTCATTGAGCGTCTTCCTCTTTTTTGTTGACCCTCTACTTTACCAGGCATGATGTTCTTCTCCATGGACTAGTCCCTCCTGGTAACATATCCAAAGCACATGTGACAAAGTTTTACCATCTTCACATCTAAGGAGGCTTCTAGCTGTACTTCTTCCAAGACAGATTTGTTCATTCTTTTAGAATTCCACAGTATCGTCAATATTCTTTGCCAACACCACAATTTTAAAAATGGTATTTTTCATTTTGGTTTAAAAACAATGGATGTTTTCAGAACGTAAATGTATCCAGACATAAACCTTAAACTCAAGGGCCACAGATGAAAAGACTTTTTTTTCTTTCTCAAGTTGTTGTATTTATTGGCTATTTCTGGAATCATGAGTGCTTAGAGTTCTGATGTCTTTTTGGAAGTGAGAAAAGAGGAATCAGAGTCAGCCATCAAAATTACTTAAAAAATCAAGAGCAGAAAGGAACATGCAAGGTCCAGGGATGCAGAGTAACTCTGAGTCAACCCATCAACAGTGGTAAAGGTATGAAGTACCTTTCAGTTTGAGAAGCTACTGTTCAAGACAAAAGTACAAGCACAGGCACACACCTTGAGAAGTTCTAGTCTGTCTAATGACACTGGGCTCTAGGACTTCTTGTGTCCTTTTTCAAGGACACAAGACACAATAGACTTATACCAAAGTGCAATGGAATGTGGAATTTTCACAGATTTTGGGCTTTAATAGTGCTGAGCATGGTGATTTGGCAACCTAATCCTGTCTAAAGGCTAAACCACCTATATTAACCCATATCTGTATTTTACTTTGTGCCCTTCAGACTTCTTGTTCCTCAGAGCTATGAGAATTGTTTTGTGTGCTGAATCTACTAGCCAGCCAGTTTAGTGTTCTATTTCTGACAGTGGGTAGCTCTGACAAAGAGCGTGTAGCTGTCTTCCTTGATGTTAAGGTCAAAGGCTGGAGATGTACCTCAGTGTCCCAACTTTTCTTGGTAACTTATGTGCAACATGAAGAGATCTCAACTCTTACCGAAACTACTTACATTTTAGCCTGGACCATTTCTGTGGAGTTATCAAGGCTCATGATTTGACTCCCTATTATATATAAACACCTTTTAATTGTCCAAAATAGTGTGGTTTAGAGGAAAGAATCCATTGACCTGGATTCAGAAGACCTGAATTTTAGTCTCAGGTTTACTTCTTTAAGTGTATGTTGCTATCATCAAATCCTTTTTGGGATACAAATATGCATACATATTTATGGAAGGAGATTGGCTTTAAGGACTTTGGAATCAGATGGTCTGATCGGTGTGAATATTGGAATTGGATGGCCTAGTTTACAAACTCCTTCCATCACATACCAGTGACGTAATTTTGAGATATTTACATAGTTTTTTAAGTCTAACTTTCTTTACTTTACAGAGTGGATAATGACAATACCTAATTCAAAGACTTGTTTCAAAAGGCAAGATAAGGCAGGTAAATGCTTAGCACAGTACCCAGCACATAGTAAAAACCTAATAAATGTTAGGTATTATTGTTAAAATAAATATTCTCATATACTAGCTGTTTACCTTGGGTGAGTTACTTAAAATCTTAACTTCAGATTGGTTGCTTGTAAAATGAAGGAAATAAAAAACCCAATTCCACAGGGTATTTCTTTGTATATCAGAAAATCATTATACTAAAGTAAATTGTCATTTCTTCCTTAGGGATGCAATGCGGGTATTCTCTAGTGCTGGTATTTGAGATCTGCTGGACCAACGTATATTTATTTTGTCTACATCTGTACTGGTTTAATAGATTTTGACCGTATCCCTTTTCTGCCTGCGGAGCTGTATTTTTGGATGTTCTGTCCCTCATATGGCAGCTTGCCCACTCTTGAGGTCATTAATTTAATTTTTCTGCATCTTCTCCATCTATGTTGTGTCTTTCTTATAGAGCAATGGCCAGAGCTATCCTAGAATATATGCAGATGTCAACAGTAAAGAAAAAACAGCAGAGAATTAACGTGTGTGTTGGTGGGGGTTATTTTTATTTACATGATCATGTTTTGTCTAAATCTGGGATATGGACAAAAGACAGGCATAATTAAATGAGCTCCCCAAATAGTATACAGACCTGAAAAAAGTTTTCTTCTTTTGGCCAGTACAGCCTACATTGGCCAAATATTCTTTACTGTCAAAATTTCTCATTCTAATACATGAAATTTAATTCTACTCCATGAGACTCTAACACATGTCTGACCCACTAGCTCATTTACAGACTAGGTGTTATTTGCAAGGTGTATCCGTGCTAAACTGTGGTTTTAGGACATACGGGGGAGGATTTTTCATTTATAGGATATGAAATACTTTCCTTTTTGAGTTCCACTCCAACACTACCTAGATGATCTGACAGAAAAGAAGAAATAACATAGGAAAGAACACCCACCCATCCTCTGACTTGGCCTCTTCTGCTAGGGAGTCATCAGTCCCTGGAAGTGTCAACAAATCACAAGTAGAAAAAAGTAATTATTCCTGACAGTGAGAACTGGAATAAGACTGTTCATTTCCTGACCCATGGGAAGAACTGTCTTGGTTGCTTTCCAAGGAGCCCACCTTACAAATTGGGGATAAACAAGGGCAATGAAATAACTTTAATAATAGTTGGCTAAATTTGTGATCTCACCAAAAGATTTCTGGGTCTTACATGTTGAAAACACTTTACTTTTAAGAATATGGTATTAGATATGTTCCCCTCAAATGACAACATGTTGTTCAGATCAATTCATATCATGAAAAACTTTTTTTTCCCTTCATTTGATAGCTTAGTGGCTTGAGCAGTGACAGAAATCCCAGGATGGAGTATTTTTGGTGTTCATAATCAGAGAGAGAATGACAGACTCCTTTTATGTGCATGGTTGGAACAGTTCACAGACTGTAGACTCTCTGGCCTGAGAGGGACTTTGGAGATCCCAGAATCCATCCTTCCATGGCTTAGGAGTGAAGCTGTTACTCCGACTACAATATTTGTTGTCTTTGATCTCTGACTGGCTAGCTCAGTCTATCTGCAATTCAGGAAACTCTACTCTAGTGGTTCTTGAATCTACTGGATTTAAGTCTAGATTCAAATCTAGATTAGAATTTTCTAAAAAAAATTATAAAAATATCATACTCATGACTGAATCTCAACCCATAGAATTAGAATCTATGCAATGTGGTCTGGACAGTAGTAATTTAAAACACTCCAGGTAATTCTGAGACAGAGTGTAAAGGTATGATTTTATACTTGTGATGTCATCCTTACAATATCTTCTAAATGATCTCTCATTAGTCCCCCAAAACAAAAACCAAACCCATTGATGGTGAGTTGATTCTGACTTATAGTGACCCTATAGAACAGAGTAGAGATACCCCATAAGGTTTCCATGGCTATCATCTTTATGGAAGCAGACTGCCACATCTTTTTCCCATGGGGTGGCTTGGGATTTGAACAACTGACCTTTTGGTTAGCAGCTGAACACTTAACCACTGTGCCACAAGGAACTTTTCATTGGATAAAATTTCTCATATTAGTTGTTAAAAGTGCATTGAAAACTCTACACAGTCAATTTTGGGGGCTATTCTGAATAAAACCTCCTTATTGAGTACTTTTATCACCAGCCTCTAAATCTGAATCTCTTTCTTGGAATTCATTTGAAACCTTCTCTAGTGCAGTTGTCAATTGATATTTTTAATCAGTGAAGCCCTTTATTCAGGTTAGTGAGGAAGCTGAATTTGGAAAAGTCACTGTGATGGAAGCAGTGGGGGAGCTGATTGTCCTTTCTTAGTCAGGGTGTCCTCAACTATGTAGAACTTGAAATTCCATGGAATAGTTTGAAACTCAGTGGTGTAGGAGAAAGATTTCTCAACAAGAAGTCTGGGTCTCTGAACTCAAGGAAAACTTCAACATTAATATAGAGGAGAGGCTTTGGGGTGGTATGGCTTTGGCAGTTACATTCGTAGAGCCAGCACACTACTTTAACCTGTATCTTGAGGGTAGCTGGAGAAGGGACTGAGGGTGGAGCTAAAATTAGCTCCAGTCCCTTCTTGACATTCTCTCTCTGTCTGCAATTTTATTTAAATTATGTCCATTCATCAAATATGGAGTGTTTCAAACCCAATGCCCACAGGGACAGGCAGTATTGTGAGTGAGTGAAATAGATTTGGGGTCAGACCATATGGAATGTAAGGGTGGGATTTGGCCTCTGCTACTCTGCAAAGTCTATGCCCTTTCCAAAGGAGCATTCCAGTCACATCCAGAAATCTCAGGAAATTGTTGCCAAGCAGAAATGTGGTGCCATGTTGCTGAGTCTTCTAATTTTTCAAGGAAAGCCAGAAATAGGATATTTTAATTTTAACAACAAAATTAATTAGAAAAACACAAAGCTTATGTGAGAAAAGAAAAATATAACACATCTGCAGACTGGGTCTGGTCTGAGAATTACTAGTTTGCACCATCTAAACTAGATAATCTAGAAGATCTCTCTGGGTTGGGGTCAGAGGATACCTTTCTCTCTCTCTCTTTCACTCTCAGCTGAAGAGGTCTTGGAGGTGATTGTACTCTGCAACTTGTACAGATGCAGAAGCTGTGGTTTAGAGAAGTTAATGGACTTTTCCGAGGATGCATAGTTAGTAAGAAGCAGGGTAGGATTTGAACCTGCTTTTAACACTAAGAAAACCTCACACTGACCTTCATGCAATTTGCTGTTGTCCTCATGGTTGACTTTCAGGCTCCACTGTGCAAAGGAAGTTGTTAAAGACATGGAATCACAGGTCCCACCCTCACAGAATCTTGTTTACTAGATCTAGGATGGGCCAGGAATCCATATTTTATAAGTATCTCCCATCCTCCCACCCCTCACTGGTGATTCTGATGTAGGAGGTCCATAGTGTGTGTTTTGAGAAACACTGCTACATACAGCCTACATAGACCTCAAAACACAGCTGATGTCTTTGGTAAAGCAGGCCACAGGCGCTCTCAGCAAATCCTTCCTTACGACATCCACTGGAGAGTTCAGGTTGGTGCCTTATCTGAACCATTCCCCACCTTAAGCCTGGGAACAAGGCTTAGGAAAGGCGCCAGAATCCTTCCTGCTTCTTCCCCTCTCTTAAGTGTAGCTAGCGCTGCGTCCATTTCTGCCTTTCCACTTACCTGTTGTTACCATCAGTGGCTGTTGAATCAGCCCCTGACTCATGGTGACTCCACACACAAAGGGATTGGACTGGTGTGATCCTGAGGGTTTTCTTGGGGTCATTGTTGATAGCAGATGGCCAGGCGTTTCTTCTTAGTGTCTTGGTCTGGATGCTCTGTTGAAACCTGTTCAGCATCATGGCAACACACACGGACAGACGAGTAGTGGCTGTGCTTGAAGTTCTCTGGCTGAGAATCAAACCTGTGTCTCCCATATGAAAGTCAAGAATTTTAGCACAGAACCACCACTGCCATCCCCACTTACTTAAAACCAAAAACTCACTGCCACCGAATTGATTCCAACTCATGGTGACCCTATAGGACTGCTCCATAGAATTTCCAAGGCTGTTAATCTTTATGGAAGCAGAGTGCCTCATCTTAGTACCGTGGAATGACTGGTGGGTTCAAACCACTGACCTGTTGGCTAGCAGCTGAGTGCTTTACCCACTGTACCACCAGAGCTCCTTCCCACTTATTTAGATAAGTTAATTTCTTAACCTCTTTAAGTCCTGGCTTCCTCATCTTGAAAAGTGGATGGACAGGATTATACTCTAGACCAAGGATAGATTCAGCTGAGGCTAATCTTGCACAGATACCAGTGATACAAAATACCCACAATCCTTACAGAAAAAAACAGAAGACAGACATAGAGCAATCCCTCATGGACAGCCAGACACCGTAGGAGAGAGATCCAATGGATCTACTGACTCAGGACCATAGTATTTGGGGACACCAGACTCAGTTGGTACAACAAAATACAGAAAAATCTTGTTCCACAACCTACATTGGTGAGTAGTGACTGGGGTCTTAAAAGCTTTTGAGTAGCCATCTAAGATACAGCTAATGGTCTCCTATCATCAGAAGCGAAGAAGAGTGCAAAATTCCAAGGACATTTGGAAGCAATCAGCCCTAGGACATGATGGACCTCGAGACCGGAAGAACTAGATGGTGCCCAGCTACCAATGCCAACCACTCGGGAAGGGATCAGAACTGGAGATCCTGGATAGAGTGGGAGGAAAAATGTGGGGCAAAACCCAAAAACACAATAATGACCAGAATTACTGGTCGTATGGAGAGTCTGGTGACACCCCTAATACTATGGTCCTGGGATACACTTTGGGCCTGAAAAAAACTCACTACCAGGGGCTGGCTCTCAGCCCAATAATAAATAAGACCTACATGTAGACCTGGGAGCTCTGGTAGCATAGTGGCTAAGACACTTGCCTGCTAACCAGACGGCTGGCGGTTCAAACCCACCAGCCACTCCTCGGAAGGAAGGTGGGCAATCCTACTTCCGTAGTGATACTGCCTCGGAAACCCAAGGAGGGGTCCCTATGAGTCAGGTCTGACTCGATGGCACATAACAACAACAACAACAACAACATGTAGACCAGTCAACCCAGGGTGACACACCCAAATACTCTATTGATATGCATCCTTTGGAGCAATCGGCCATGGGGCACCAGAAGGGTAACATAACATTCATACGGAGGAAATGCAGGGTGCACAGGAGCATATGACTAAGAAGGGCACAGGGAGAGGGGATACTGGGAAGAGAGGGGAGGAAAAGAAGTTAGGGTTGAGGATGATAATTGGGGAGTGAAACTGAATGTACACACAATGTTGAAAGTAAAACAAACTCTGCTCTGTAAATTTGCATCTAAAGCACAATTAAAAAAAAAAAAAAAGAAAACAAAGAAAAGTGGGTGGAAGTGCTTCCTTTAAAGGCCAGCCATGAGGGTCAAATACTCAGCACAAACCTGGAGCACATGAACAAAAACCTCCTCCCTGCAGGGGAGTCTCCGGAGCTCCAGGTAGCACACAGCTGCTCGGCTTCTGAGCTTAACCCCTGAGACCCAAAATTCCTAAAGTCCTAGACCCCAGCCAATCTGAGGGACCCAGTATGTAGACAGAGCATAGTGGAAAGCAAACATGATGTCAGTTTCAGAGTTACTGCAGAAGATGGGACATGCAGTGACGCTCCCAGCAGAAGCGTTGACTCTGCCTTGGTCGTCAGGTAGCTCCCCGGGCTTCTGATGCCAATGCAGCCAGCCTCTCAGTGTCTGAGTGACAGCCTGTCTGTGTGTCTGTATGTCATGCAGACCACATGAGCTTTCATCCACACAGCAGATGTGAAGTCAGCTAGCAGCAGGAGATGGGCCCAACAGCCTTGGGACTGATTAGTGCCCCAGAGAAGTCCTGTAATTACCCTGCAAGTCGGGCTTGGAAGTGGTCCTGGAGTGTGCTTGATTTGATTCTCTCAGTCTAGCCTCTGCTACCCTAGGATGGTTCTTTCTTCTCTCATTTCCTGTTTCTCCACAGACCCACAGACCTCATTTTTTTCCCTCTGCACATACAACAGATGTCCCATGAGGAAGGAAAAACCAAGAACTAAACAAATAAACAAACAAACGAAAACAATGACCAGAAACCAGTTGCCACTGAGTCAATTCTGATTCATGGTGACCTCATGTGCATCAGAATAGAGCTGGCTCTGTAGAGCTTTCTTTCTGAACATTTGATTGTAATTAGGTGAAAGTTTACCCAGAAAATCAGTTTTCCATTCAATAGTTCATACACAGATTGTTCTATGACATTGGTTGCAGTCCCCATAATGTGTCAGCACTCTCCCATTTCCACCCTGGGTTCTCTGTTTCCATTTATTCATTTTCCCTGCTCCTCCTTACCTTTGTTTTTAGGTAAATATTAGCATTTTGGTCTTGTATAGTTAATTATTCTAAAGAGCACATTCTTCAAGGGTGGTATTTGTTATTTTGTAAACCAGTCTATTATTTGGTTGAAAGGTGGCCTCTGGGAGTGGCTTCTGTTCCATATTAGGAGGGTGACTTAGGACAATAGTCTCAGGGATTCCTCCAGTATCTATCAGACCAGTATGTCTGCTATCTCTTTCTCTTTTTTCCTGTTTATGAATTTGAGTTTTCTTCTACATTTTCCTCCCATTTTAACTGGGACCTTCAATTGTCTCTCTGGTCAGAATGGTTGGTAGTGGTAGCCGGGAACCATCTAGTTCTTCTGGTCTCAACTAGAGGAGGCTGTAGGTCATGTGGACCTTTACATAAATTGCTTCCTTGAGCCTTTGGTTTTTTCCACTCTCCAGGCAGGAAGAGACCAAGAGTTGTGTCTATAGGGTTTCCAATGGCTGATTTTTCAGAAGTAGGTTACCAGGCCTTTCTTTCAAGGTGCCTTTGGGTAGACTTGACCCACCAACCTTTCATATGAACCACCCAGGGACTCCAAACAAGGCCAATCAGAGGTGGGCTAGAAGACAGGGTTCCTGCCTTTTTGTCTTTTGAACTATGTATCTTACAGCTAATCTTTCTCTAAAGATAGCATTTTTCTCTGATAATTATTATATCTTTCTACAGATTTGAGGGGGGAAAAAGAAAAGATGATTTGCCAACAGACAATTAATCCTGGATGTATACTTTTAGACTTAGCCTTGAGATCCTTTCTTCTATTTCCTTCTAATTCATGGCAACAATTGCATTTCTGTTATCATGAAGGGGCATCCCATTGGTATATTTTGAGTGCTGTTCCTGCTAGAAATCTTGGGCAATTGTGTGAGTAAATTTAAGGAGGAAAGAGGAGTGAGCTGGTGATGTTAATAGTCTTGACATTAATGATGAGAAATAGTCCTAGAGACCTCCTTGAACCATCTATCCTCAACTCTTTACCCACCCTGTAAGATACACCCTTTGCCATGTGACTTTGCAGTTCTTCCCACTAAAGGAATAGGGAGTATTTTGAAGCCCCTTGACTTTGGGTTTGCTCTTGAAAGTGGCTTTGACCAACAGAATATTACAGAAGTGATGGTGTTCCAGTGCCAAGCCTGGGCTTTAGAAGCCGTGTATATTTCTGCTTGCCCTTGTGTGTTTTTCGAGTTGCCACAAAAACATGCCCAGGAGCTGGAAAATATAGTTGACTGATTCCAAGAGTGGAATAGGAGACATGCAGAGCAAAGCCATTCCAGGCAAACTTTCCCAGCCAACCTGCCGGTGGGTGCAACAGGGCTCAGAAGAGCTACCTGGCCGAACCCAGCTTGGAGCAGCCAACGTTCTGCTGACCATACACATGTAGCCTAAATCCATGGTTTCTAATGATTGCCACTGAGATTTGGGGGTTGATTCTTATGCAGCACAAGCTAACTGATCCATTGTCCTAAGTCACACAGCTAGGAGTTGATTAAGCCAGTATTTGAACCCAGATTTGTCTGAAGCTTAAGACCATGCACTTAACCGTTATGCTTTAAGACCTATGAGGGAGACCTGACCTGAGCAGTGCCTAAGGGTGAATAATTAATAATAATTGCTACCATTTATGGAACATCAGTTGTTATATTACTAAATCTTCATAGCAAGTCAAATCTGCAGGTATTATTGTTTTCATTTTAGGTGGGGCTAGGGGAGGTTAAATTATTTTCGTAATGTTCTTTTAAATATGAAGTAACAGAGCCAAGATTCATACTTGGGTTTCTCTATCTCCAAAGCCAATGCACTCTTTGTTCTTGTTGCATTTAGGTGCACCCTGGCTTGCAAGAGTTCATGCTCTAAGGCCAACTTCACTAAGTTCATTTGTTAGCACATGAAAACCTATGGGATATATAAATTGTGTGTGTGTGTGTGTGTTTGGAGGAGCTGTTGGGGGTTCCCCACCCTGCTTTGTGTCTTTTCCTTGTCTGACTGATTCCGCCACAAGGTGAGGATCCAGTTACCAAGACAGAGTGTACTCCGTGGCCAAGAACACTGCTGTGTTCTGAAATCTCCACCAGGGAGAAAGAAGTGTTACTCTTTTTACTACATTCATTCTTTAATCAATGGATATCATTGTTCAAGCTTTCAGAAGTAATCTCATTTTTTCCTCTGTGACCTTTTCTCCCTTTTCTTAACAAATCGGTAAATGGAAAGAGTGCCTGCACCTTTTAAAAGGATTATTCAAGAAGCATCACCGACGTTGCCTTCCCAGCAGGCTGCTCGTGTTGAAACCATTGTCAAAATATGGCATCCTGCCACCGGTCAGAATGGGACTTGTCATTTACTCCAAGGGCCATTGTGAAAATTTGTCTCGTGGCTGTATCCCAAATCAGCAAGATTTATTTTCCTCTTTTTACTGCACAGTCCCAGCTTTTACTTCTTTTAGTTAAGCTAGTTCAGATTGTGAAAACCAATTTTTATAGATTCGGACAATGTAGCTGCATGACAAAGAAAAATGAAGAGAGTCGAAGGGTTCCATGGGAACCTCTCCAGTGGGGTCTGTAAGCTCTTGTAGAGAGAGGCATGTCTGAAAATGACAGTCCATGTCTGGAGTCAGGAGAATGAGAACTCAGGGACATTGTGAGGTGTGGTTGCCAGTGCACAGGCCGTGGAGCTAAAACTGAAGTAGAATTATTGCTCTGCCACTTAGTGTATCTATGAGCATTTTCAAATTAATTGACTTCTTAGCATCTCAGTTTCCAAAAGAGAAGTGTCATTTGGGAATCTTCAAACGATAGAAAGCAATATGAACTAGTTTAAGAAAAGTGGAATCTATGAACTCATAATAATGGGAATCTAGCTTCCAGTTGGCTGCAGGCATTTTTGGCTTCAGGTACAGCTCTATTTAGGGGCTCATAATACTTTAATGCCAAACACCAGCCACTCCTCAGAAGGAAGGTTGGGCAATCTATTTCCATAGTGATACTGCCTCGGAAACCCAAGGAGGGTCTCTATGAGTCAGGTCTGACTAGATGGCAAATAACAACAGCAACACTACTTCAATAGGGAGCACTGGCAGCTAATGCCTAATGCATTTGACTGCTAACTGGAAGGCTGGTGGTTCAGACCCACCAGCCAATCCTTGGAAAGAAGGTTGGACAGTCTACTTCTGGAGTGATATTTCCTTACCTAAGGAAGGATCACTGTGAGTTGGATCCGACTCGAGGGCAGTGAGTTTGAGCTCTGCAATGCAGTTTTATCTTTCTCTATTGCTCAGTTTTGCCTACCTCTGCTTGGTCTCATTTCCAGACAGGCTTTTTCTCTGTAGTATCAAGATGGCTCCAGGCAGCTCTGGATTTTCTGACTCATCAGAGCCCATGGACTCAGCGAAATAGCAAGCGTCTTTCTCAGTGTGCCCATAATGTATTCATATACGAAAGTGAATGTGCTCCATAGCTCCTGTGTTTCCTTCCAGAAGCACTTTCCACCCCTCTCCACCCTGTTCTATGCCTTGGGAGGCTGTTGTGCATGGTTTCCAAGTGGACTTGGCTAAAGTGCAGTACTGGTAGGATATTAAAGGGAGGAAAGAGTGAGGTGGGTAATTTATCCCCCAGCTCCCTTTCTGAGAAGTTCCCATGGGCTGGCTGGTTCATCAACTAACAGTTATAGTTCCTGCCTTGCCACCTTACATAGTTCTCTCTGTCCCAGGGTCTGGTCATACTCCTTCCCTTTGCCCATTCAGGACTGGCAATGGTATCAACCTTCACTAGCTCTGGGCTACTGCTCTTTCTCATGCAGTTTCCTCACATCCTACGTTGGAAAAATAGTCCTTTTATTCAATTCTCTTCAAATAATCCAATGTGAGTATGCCTTCTGTTTTCTTTTGGCATCCTGACTGATAAAGTGAGCCAATAAGTTTGTAGAGACCACTGATTCGAGTTACGTACCTGTGACCAAATGTTTCTTTTCTTAGTTTCCAACTGGGCTCCTCTGCCTCACTCTCCTACTCACTCTTTGCACTCCTGTGGACAGCTTGCCTGGTTGGGTAATAAGGTTAATATTTCTGTATCTAACTGAAGGCAGCAGCTGCAGTAATTACAATCTCTCACATTTATAAAACGTTTTGAGATTTAGGAAGAATTTACCAGAACTCACTGGCATGAGTGTCATAATCCATATTGTTATTGTTTGTTGCTGTCAAGTTGGCTGTGACTTATGGCGGCCCCATGAACAAGGGAGCAAAACGCTGCTTGGTTCTGTGCCATTCCCATCATTGGTTGCACATTGGACCTTGTGATCCATAGAGTTTTCATTGGCTGATTTTTGGAAGTAGATATCTGCGCCTTTCTTAGTCTGGAAGCTCTGCTGAAACCTGTTCCACATATAGCAACACACAAGCCTCCACTGACGGACAGGTGGTGGTTGTGCATTTATGGGGAATCAAACGTGTGTTCCGCATGGAGGGTGAGGAGTGCAGTTTAGATTGGTTAAGTGGATCGCTCAGATCACACGGCTATGAGTAGTCAGCTGGATCCATCGAACGTGCAGTGAATAAACTCATGGATTTGTGTGTATTGAGGGTGGATGGTAGTATTTAAGATAACTCACTCCAAACTCACTGCTGTTGAGTCATTTCTGACTCACAGTGATCCCTCCCTGGGTTTCTAAGGCAGTATCACTATGGAAGTAGATTGCCCAATCTTCCTTCTGAGGAGTGGCTGGTGGGTTTGAACTGCCAGCCTTCTGGTTAGCAGTCAAATGTCTTATGCATTACACCACCAAAGTCCCCATATTTAAGACAGATAAAATAAAAAAGAAAATTCTCTTCTCCTACGTATAGAGAAAGTCATGACCTTGATACCATTGTTAGTTTTGTACTTGGTGACAGCATGTGAAGTGATGGATATGGAGAATCCTGGGTAGAGCTAACTGGCTCTTCCTGAAAAGGAGTTTTAGATGGGAAGGAGGCTGGAGACAGTCTGGAGGATGGTTGGGACGGGGCTTGGGGTAAGGGAGAAAGACAGACATGTGTAGAGAATGAGATTGAGAAAGAGAGAGGAACAGAGACAGAGGGAGATGAAGAGACAGAAATTGAGACAAAGATAGTGACAGAGATAGACATAAAGGAACTCAGAGATAGGGAGAGAGGGAGATAGAGAAACTGATATGGTGATAAGATGTCCTAGGAGATACTTTAGGAGAAGAGAAATGTTTCAAGGGCACTTTTCTGAGGTGAAATACTATATGTTGCTAAACTTGGATCCATCTCCCCAACAAAACCTTTATTTAGGAAAGCATGCTTTTCTCACCAGTGCTGCATAGACTTTATTTTAGAATCTAGAGAGAGTACTGAGCTGGCTCTAAGGTTGGCATGGATGAGAAAAGAAGTTGACATTGGGGACAGCCACCTATAAAAGACATTGCCATGGTCCCTTGAGCTTCAGTCTGCCTTGAGACACAGAACACCGTACTCGTTGGGAACATGAGGAGCTGGTTGCTCATTCCTCAACACATAGCCCAGGTTGGAGCAGCCACTTGCTGGTTAGAGGCAGGCCAATCTGGAGCCCCATCTGCTATGGACTGATCATTTGCTGAAGGGCCTCAGTATTATCTACATCTCGGAGCCTCAGTTTCCTATTCTGTGGTGAAGATAGTCCTACTCACCTCTCTGGGGTTTTGTAAAGACTATAGGTGATTAGGTAGCTCTGGTAGCATAGTGCCTAAGGCACTTGACTGCTAACCAGAAAGCTGGAGGTTCAAACCCACCAGTCACTCCTCAGAAGGAATATGGGGAAATCTACTTCCATAGTGATACTGCCTCGGAAACCTAAAGAGGGGTCACTATGAGTTGGGTCCGACTCGAGGGTACATAACAACAATAACAACAATAGGTGGTTAAGTGTGTGTGTGTGTGGTGCAGAGACTAAAATCAACAAATGAAAACAAAACTCAGCAAACCATTTCCCTACCTAAAGCTTTATGTCACTTTCTGCAGAGCTTGGGATTTCCAGTCAACCACAGGGAGGACAACTAGCGTCAGGATTCAGTCTTGAGGGGACTTTGAACTGTGTCTGCCCCCCCAAGTCCTTTCAGAGGTGTTGTTATAGCAACAAGCAAGCAACCAGCAGCCCACTCACTGGGAGTCTTGCCCTCTGGGCGCTGACCAGGGCTCCAACACAACAGGAGCCTGTCTGCTGCTTAATACGACAGTGACACATGACTTTGAAAAGCACACCTCATCGCTTTGTGGAAACCACTTTCATATGCTCTTCCAGGGCAAAATATTTTATAACTAGACAATGAAATCCAAATTTACTGGGCACTTAATTTGCGGAGAGGGGAAGGGAAACAAAAGGTCTTCATTTAATTGTTTATCTAAAGCCATTTTATCACCTCTAAACCTCACCTTCACCTTAATCAAACCAGTGTTATAGGGAAGTGGCTGTGTGGATGCTGACAAGCTAAAAGCGTATGCTGGAGGGAGTTCAGGGCTAAAAAACACGAGCTGTCAAACTGGCTTTCCTGTGAGGAAGCTGATCTAGCCCTGGGGCTAGAAGATGGGCTGGTGTAGACAGGTCTGACTTGACAAAACAGATGTGAAGATCAGGAGGTGCCAAGGTTTGTGGGTGCAAGGATGGAGCCAGACTCCTTTCTCTTCCCTTCTCTTACAGGAAGGGAAGTGACCCACTGGGTGTGGCTGAGATGGCACTCCAGACAGAATCAGCTCCAACTACTCAGTTGCTAATTGTTGTGAATGCAACTTCTACCCAAGGGCTTGTGCCTCTCAGTGGAGATCAGCGTGAAATCAAGTTCATCCTACTTGGCTTCCGGGCAGGAATCTGAACATAACTGTTCACTTGCAGCCACCTAGTCTCCTTTATTCTTTTACAGAGAAATGAAAAATACCTTGGAGGAAAGTACTATAAGTTCTTAGAAGAATGAGAAACTTGGATCAAGCGTAGAGTATTTCTTGGTAGATCTGTGATCTCCAAGTTCAAATAAGGAGAAAAGCCTTGATTAAAGGTGGCAGAGACTGGTTTCTTCCAGTATCTATTTTCTCCTTCTTTGTCGATAATTGTTGTTAGTTGCCTTGGAGTTGGCTCTGACTCGTGGTGGTCTCCTTTACAACAGAGTGGAACACTTCCTGCTTGCCCCTGTGTGCCTTTCAACCTAGGGGCTCATCTTCCAGAACTATGTCAGACAATGTTCTGTTGTGATCCATGGGTTTTCACTGGCTAACTTCCAGAAGCAGATTTCCAGGCCTTTCTTTGTAGTCTGTCTTAGTCTGGAAGGTCTACTGAAACCTATCCATCATGGTGACCCTGCTGGTAGTTGATATAACAGTGGCATAGCTTCTAGCATAATAGTGACATGCAAGCCATTATAGCATGACGAACTGACAGATGGGTGGTGATTCTCAATAATAAAACTTCTAAATATTATCTGGACTCAGGACCACTTCAGAATAAAGACTCTTTTGTTGCTGGATTGTATCAGCCAACAAGAAATATACATACACTGCAACTGGATGATCGACTAGAATTTAATCAAGTGGCTACGCCTAAAGTTGTGTGCAGGGTTTTCAGAAACCCATCAGCAGATATCAGCAGAGAGCTGTCATCACTGCTAGGTCTGAAGGGGCAAGAATATGAAGTGGTTACTAGGACCTGGGACAGTCATATGTGAAGAGGTTTGATAATGGACATGTGTTAGAGGGGTAGAGGAGTCACAGGGAAGATAATATAGGACCCATGGTTCCTATCGAGATACAAGCCATGAAGACCCACCAAGAAGGTTCTTGAGGGAGTCATTTCCTTATTCTCACCCAAATATCATTAAAATTCCATCTCACAGATAAAGAAAATGAAGCATAAACACATCATCCGAGTTCTATAGTGTTGCTAGAACTGGAAGCAGAGAGAGCACATCCCTGTATTGCCCACAAGATCAGTCTGATTCTTGCACATCTAGACAAAGATGTATCTATCCACCTACCCTTCCATCCGCTCATCTTCATACTTATCAGTGATTTCATAGAACCTCCTATGAGTCTGGCCCTGATCTTCTTCTTGTTGTTGTTATGTGCCATTGAGTTGGACCCGACTCATAGCGACCCTTCCTTGGGTTTCCAAGGCAGTATCACTACAGAAGTAGATGGCCCCATCTTCCTTCCGAGGAGTGGCTGGTGGGTTTGAACTGCCAGCCTTCTGGTTAGCAGTCAAGTGCCTTAGGCACTACACTATCAGAGCTCTTGGCCCTGATCTAGGTACTTCAAATACAAAAATGTTAGCTCTCCAGGTGGTACAGTCCAGGTTGGTAGACAGATAATTATAGAACAGCATGATAGCTCACCTGGATGAAACAATGGGGACCTCCTGGAGAAAGAGAAACCTGTGAGCTGTGTTCAGAGAGGTACATAGGATTCGGGACAGAGTTATATATTTTGGCTTAATATAATGGAGGTCTTCCTAAGAGTGATACAAGGAAATAGAATAGGATACCTTGGGAAGCAATGCTTTCCATCACTAAAAGAGGTGTCATGCAAAAGCTGGAAGATCAACTTGCAGAGATATTTAAGAGAGACCTCAAGCATTGAATATCTGATTGGTTGGATGACTTAAAAGATCCTTTAGAATACTGAGAGTCTTTGATTATTAAGGGAACTGGAAGGGCTTAGATGAGATTCTCTGTGGTGGCTAAATCAGACTGAACCATGATCATTCTGGGTAATGTAGCTGTCTTTGTAATCAATAATAACCAAGATGGTGACATGCTCATTGCCTTAATTATCTAATGCTGTTGTTACAGAAATAACACAGAGGGTAGCTTTAACTAACAAATTTATTTTCTCAAAGTTCAGGCTGCTGTTGTTGTTAGGTGTCATGGAGTTGAGTGTACTTAGTAGTGACCCATATAACAGAGTAGAACTTTTGTCTAAACCAAAGCAAACTCACTGCTATTGAGTTGATTCTGACTCACAGCAACTCCCATTGGGTTTCCAAGGCTGTAAATTTTTACAGAAGCAGACTGTCTTCTCTTTCTTCTGTGGAGCAGCCAGTGGGTTTGAATCACTGAGGTTTTTGGTTAGTAGCCAAGTGCCTTAACCACTACACCACCAGAGCTCCTTAGAATTTACCTATAAC
>NW_006921693.1:7658579-7664932 GCF_000298275.1 Orycteropus afer afer
TATCCCCTTTCTCCTGCTCTTCCGGCCTGCTACTCTGGGCGTCCCTGCATTGTCTCTCCTCACCTGTAACCCTGGGGCTGACTGCTCTTCTGTCCCGGTTCAAGGCTGTAGAGATACTGCCTCGGAAACTCAAGGAGGGGTTGCTATGAGTCAGATCCAACTTGAAATTGTGAATGTGTTCTCATGATTGAAAATTCAAGTATTCCAAAGCATATTGAGTAAAAATGAAGTCTTGTTTCCATGGTCCTCCTTGCTCCTCTCCTTGCCCCACCCCCACACTTTCCACAACTCCCCAGCCTTTACCCCTCCCCAATGGTAATGACTGCTCACCTTTCATTACCTATCTTGCCATACCTTTTTCTATGTATTTCTGGGTGTATATATGTACATACACACAGTTTTATAAAAAAGGGAATGTATTATAACAAATAATATACATTAATTTTTTTTATTTAGCACTAATTATGGAGATGTTTCCATGTCAATGCATTTTTCTCTTCTAAAAAAGCTACTTTCTTTTAAAGTCTGCATTGTGTTACATAGTGTGACTGTAACATGATTTGATAGACATTTCTTTTGTTTTAAGGAGCCCTAGTGGTAAAGTGAGGAGCTCTGGTAGCATAGTGGCTAAGATACTTGCCTGCTAATCAGACGGCTGGCGGTTCAAACCCACCAGCCACTCCTCGGAAGGAAGGTTGGGCAATCCTACTTCCGTAGTGATACTGCCTTGGAAACCCAAGGAGGGGTCGCTATGAGTCGGGGCCGACTCGACGGCACATACCAACAACAAGTGGTAAAGTGGGAGCTCTGGTGGTATAGTGCCTAAGGCATTTGACTGCTAACCAGAAGGCTGGTGGTTCAAACCCACCAGCCACTCCTTGGAAGGAAGATGGGGCGATCTACTTCTGTAGTGATACTGCTTCAGAAACCCAAGGAGGGGTCGCTATGAGTCGAGTCCAACTCGATGTCACATAACAACAAGTGGTAAACTAGGAGCTCTGGTGGCGTAGTGCCGAAGGCATCTATCTGAGTGCTAACCAGAAAGCTGGTGGTTCAAACCTAACAGCCACTCCTTGAAAGGAAGATTGCATAATCTACTTCTGTATAGATAATGCCTCAGAAACCCAAAAAGGAGGTTATGAGTTGAAGTCGACTCGATAGCAGCGAGGTTTTTTTTTTTTTTTTGGTGGTAAAGTGGTTAAGCAGTTGGCTGCTAACTGAAAAGTAGATGGTTTGAATCCACCAGCTGCTCCACCAGAGAAAGAAGTGGCTAAATCAGACTGAAGCATGATCATTCTGGGTAATGTAGCTGTCTTTGTAATCAATAATAACCAAGATGGTGACATGCTCATTGCCTTAGTCTGCTTCCATAAAGATTGCAGCCTTGGAAATTCTATTGGGCAGTTCTACTCTGTCCTATAGGGTGTCTATGACTCAGAATTGACTTGACAGAAACAATTTTTGTGTGTGTGTGTGCGTTGTTCCCAACTTTCTGATATTATAAACAATGCTGCGACCAACATCCTTGTGTGTATATCTTTGTGCTCAAGCGTAAGTGTTCTGGTTAGTCACATTGTACAGATTCATTGATTTCTGGCTTAGTTTATCTGCTTCGGCAGCTACCACGTCACAGTGAGGGCTACCCACTCCAGGGCCTTGGTTCTGTAACTAAACCCCTATCTTGGCATATGAATCAGGGTTTCCTCTCTTTGGATACTAAACTTTTTTTCTTTTAAACCTCATGGATGCTCTAAAATTCAATTTCATGGAGCTAGTATGAATCGGGTCCGACTCGATGGCACATAACAACAACAACTGCAAGTATAAACTCTTAGGTATTCTTGTGTGCGGCCTGATAAATTGCCCTGGCTAAAGAGGAGAGGCTCAAGGATCGTATCAGCCTCCCTATAGGCATTTTTTTTGACAAACACTTCAACCAGAGTTTTATAAATTGTAGAAAAGTTACAAAACAATGGTACATTTGCACACTGATTTCCTGAAAATCGATTGTTTTGATGTGATCATCCTTCTAGAAAATGTGTTTACTTTCACATTTCTGGTTGCGGCCTTGAGACACAGCCAAACCACAAGTTTAGATTTGGAGCCTGGGCCTACAAAGATGGGTCATCTTAAAGGGAAAGTAAATCAAACAGTGACACTGTGGCTGGTTGGCTTGCACTAAATGAATGAGAAAAGTAACGTGTGGTAGGTTGCTTTTCCTACGGTTGATATGAACCCCCTCTTCTCCCCGCTTCAGTTTGATTCTCTTGGCCACCAGCCCAGCTTAAGCTGTTGCCAGGGACTTGCTGAGCTAGTGAGTGATTCTCTGCTCCACACTCCACTCTTCATTTCAGGACATACATACACTTAAACTCTATATGATTCTATAGAATCATAAAAGTGACTTTCAGAGTCACTGGGGATTGTTCAGAAGACGGTAAACAAGGGTTTCCACCTAGGTTTTGTAGATTCTTTTGAAAGAGACTATGGACAATCTTTGAAAATTCTCCAAAACTCCTATGATTCTGTGTAAATTTTATGTATGTCTTTTTTTTTTTTTTTTCCTCCTGGAGAGATATCCGTAAGTTTTATCAGATGCACAAAGTGATGTGTGATGCCTCCAAATCTTTGGAACAGTTGGGATAGGGTCTGGAAACAGGTAGCAGCAGCCATGTCCCAAATCAAATTACAGGGACACCGTGTACCAGCTCACACAGGGCACTCTGGAAGGTTTCCACGGGCCTTTCACGTTCTGGGATGCTGCAATGCTTTGATTTAGAGAATGTCTTTTCTTTCAAAGCTGTTTCATCACGTTTGTTTAAAAATTCTCAGCAGCTTAGAACCACAGTTTATTTCTTGCTCATGCCATATGTTCTTTGCATGTTGACTGGGAGCTTTTTTATTTATTTATTTTCCTACATCATTCTCTCCTGGACTCAAGCTAATGGAGGGTTCCCCATCCAGAACATTGTTCATTGTGGCAGAGGGAAAAAGAAGTGGTACATTATTCTCTCTCTGCTCTTCAAGTTACTTATGCTGCTGATGCTCACATTTCTTCGGTCAAAGTGTGTCATATAGCCACACTCATCTTCAAGGCTACACTTCCTCCAAGACAGATTTGTTTGTTTTTCTGACAGTCCATGGTATATGCAATATTCTTCACCAACACCGTAGTTCAAATGCATCAGTTTTTCTTTGGTCTTCCTTAGAAGTGAGGATGACCAGACTTTGTCTTGCTGACTTTGGACATGTTATCAGGAGTGACCAATCTCTGGAGAAGGACAGTAGGCTTGGTAAAGTAGAAGATAAGGTACAAAGAGGAAGACCCTCAAGAGATGGATTGATGCTGGCTGCAATGATACTATTATGAGGAAGGGGCAGGACAGGGCAATATTTTGTTCTGTTCTACACAGAGTCCCTGTGAGTTGGAGATGACACAATGGCACCTAACAGTATTTTCTGATATTTAGGAAAAAGCAACCATACTAAATACCAGACAGAAGAAGTGGGCATTTGGTAAATAGCAATCATGACTACCATCACTCACCCTCTGATCCCAGGCTATTGTGTTCACTCATTCTAGGACATGTAGTAATACTCATTCCTTCCACTCCTCCCAATTGAGCAATCATCTCATGCGTTTAACCCATTCCCTGCTACTAGCTTGAAATGCAGGCTTTCTGGGTGATATAAGGTTGTTTGTCCATGAGGGCATAAAGTTCAGTGTTCATTAATTTTATCTTCCTTCCCTCCTTCCCTGCCCCCCTCCCTTCCTGCCTTCCATCCTTCCTTCCTTCCATCCATTTATTTGAATCAGTTAGCTCCGTGGGGTATACAAAGAGAGGAAGAAAGAATTCAGAATGACAAGATTAAAAAGACTTCAAGGTGAAAGTGTCTTTTGAGCTGAGCCTTGAGAAATTTAAATCGCCTTTCCATTGAGACAGGCTGTGTCTGTTAGGCTGCTCATCATTTTAAATTTGTTAGTATTTCTGTTTTCACATAAAATCCTACAGGTGCACATTTTTAAGCTCTTGAGTAAAATCTAAGCTAACTTAAGATCAATGTTGCAGTTAATCATTGGAGTGTGTGAGTTAGAAGTCAGGAGAATATGGAAAAGACAAACTCTAAAACAGAATTCATATCATGTTGTTGTTGTTGTTATGTGCCATCGAGTCAGACCCGACTCATAGTGACCTCTCCTTGGGTTTCCGAGGCAGTATCATAGAAGTGAGGAAAAATAAACTGGTAAAATATATGTTTTCCTGCCAATAAACTAGGGTTTAGGTGTCCCTGAACTTTATGATACCAAGCATTTTTATGGGAACTGGAAAGTTCAGTTAACTACAAGAAAGGTCTCTTTCAACTCTGAGATTCAAATTCAGTTATTCTGCTAAGTTTCTCTCCTTTGTTGGACAACTTCCAGGTGAGGAAAAACCTGTCGAATAGTATTATAGAGACTGGGCTACCATGGGAATAGGGTATCAACTACTCATCCTGTGGGAGTAGAGTGTGGAAGTTTGGTCCTGAAGCAGTGCCAAGGCCATGGTCAACAGAGTAAATTGAAAATGAGATTTTTTTGTGGAATGGTTGAGGAAGAGGGGTGACAAAGCAGAGAGGCTAATGCATCAGGAAAACTGAGTAAGGAGGGCAAAACAAGCAGATGGAAGGAAATCTGAAGGAATTCCAAAGATAAAGTGTTAATGCATTTAGTGGTGAGTTACTATGCTCTGTGGCCATGTTGCTTAGGAGGGCTTGGTTTATTTATAGTGCTTAAGGCACTTGACTGCTAACCAGAAGGCTGGCGGTTCAAATCCACCAGCCACTCCTCGGAAGGAAGGTTGGGCAATCTACTTCCGTAGTGATACTGCCTCGGCAACTCAAGGAGGGGTCGCTATGAGTTGGGTCTGACTCGACAGCACCTAACAACAACAACATACAGGATAGGCTGGACCCATCATGTTGTTGTGTGCCTTTGAGTCGATTCCAACTCTTGGCAATGCTACATGGCAGAGTAGAACTGCCCCACAGGGTTTCCTCTGGTAGCATAGTGGCTAAGATACTTGCCTGCTAACCAGACGGCTGGCAGTTCAAACCCACCAGCCACTCCTCAGAAGGAAGGTTGGGCAATCCTACTTCTATAGTGATACTGCCTCGGAAACCCAAGGAGGGGTCGCTATGAGTCGGGTTTGACTCGACGGCACATAACAACAACAACAATCTTTATAGGAGCAGGTTACGAGACCTTTTCTCCCAGGGAGCCTCTGGTGGGTTTGAACTGCTGATCTTTTCTTTAGCAGTCAAGAGCTTAAGCCTTATGCCACCAAGGCTCCTGCAGGATCAATCATAGCTGAGGACAAATTGGTATTTATTTGACAGAAAAGAAAAATCGGTTATATTTTTAATTTGTCATTCATGGATGTGCTGTTAGGACTGGAATGTTAAAGATGTGGGCCACAAAAGGTGAGGGAGTAGAGGCAGTAGTTGGCTTGGTTTGTTGCAATAAATGAAAGAATGGAGCAAATATTGGTGTATAAAATACTCAAGGCAATGCAGACCAAATGGTTAGTTTATTAGCCTCATGGTCATAATTGCCTCCAGTCATTCCTTTCTCCTCTCACCTCCCCCTTCACCAAGTCTCTCAGGGCTATTTGGTTATAGGGGCGGGAAAGGAGAGAGAATTATGATCACAGGAATAGGACTTAAATTTGGAGTCGAAAGCAATCTGTATTGTTATCCTGTTTTCCCTAAGCATTCTGAGGATTTGCACTGATGAAATAGTTAAGAGGGTTATGCACATTAAACAGCTGGAAATAGAAATACCATATGATCTAGCACTCCCACACTGAATATATCCTAGAAAAGCAAGAGCCATGATATGAACAGATATATGCACACCCATGTTCATCGCAGCACTATTCACAATAGCAAAAAGATGGAAACAACCTAAATGTCCATCAGTGGAGAAGTAGATCAACAAACTATGGCTCATACACACAATGGGATACAACACAAAGTTAAAGAACAGTGACGAATCTGCAAAACAGTCTCACAACATGGATGAACTTAGAAGACAGTATGTTGAGTGAAGATAATCACAAAAGGACATTGTATGGGACTGCTACTGTAAAAAGTTAAGAAAACGGTTTCACAAAAAAAAGAAATATTCTTTGATGTTATCAGGGGTGGGTGGGGAAAGGAGGGTAAACTACTATCTAGAGGTAGACGCATATTCACTTGGGTGAAGAGGAAGGTAAAAACATAAATAAATTAAAAAGAAAAAGGAAAAGAAAAGAAAGCAAATCGTATGGAGCACAGTTCACTTGGACACACAAGAGGCTGCCATGAGTCGGAAT
>NW_006921693.1:7666338-7674404 GCF_000298275.1 Orycteropus afer afer
CTTTTCTTTCTTGGTTCTCTCTGCCCCACTTTTTAAGAGAGAAACTGGGTTCTTAGAGAAAGCACCTCTTGGCACAAACGAATTCTCTGAAGCTGACGGGCAGCAGTGCCGCTGAGACGGACCCCCAGTGGGCGGGGTCTCCGAGGTCAGGGCTTCTCTGTTGTCAAAGGCTGATGTTGGGGCTCTGGCCAGCACACTGCAGCCCCGTTCAGTCTTTGCTTATTCTTGCTGTGTAATCTGACTGTGGTCCAGGGAGAGGAAATCCTCGGTCTTAATCGAGGACAATCAGCCTAAGGTCAGGAGGGTAATGCTAACCAGACTGGAAGGAAAGTCAGCGAAGAATTGAGGAGGAAGGTAAGTCCTCAGTAGACTCGAAGATTAGACTCAAAGATGGAAACCAAATGTACCTGGAAAGCAACATCGACTTGAACCCCAAAATAGATAGAACCCTGGGGAGATATAAAAATAAATCAGGTTTACTCAGTTTATTAGCTTCCCACTTCCCTGGTGGCTTGTCCGGCTGTTACCCTGGTTTGGACAGGCGGTTTGTAGGCCTGATTTTTAGGTGTTTATCACGGGGTATCTGCTAAACAGCTGTTCATAAATGGAGCCTCAATACCCTCATTATATATCAGTTCCCAGACTTCACTGTTCTTGATATTAAACAGCTTTGATAGGAGATTATACTGTTTCATTTTAAGTTTTAAATGGCATGTTGCAGTGAGCTTCTAGGTAATTTGTAATGTGCCTCTGGGCATAGCACATTTTTTGTAGGTGTCTAAATTACACAGGAGAGTGGGAGAGCTTTGCATAAAATAAGGAATCAGTCCTAAGTAGCGCCTATTTTCAGCTAGCTGCGCAGCTCCTTGCAGTACAAAACATGGCTAATAAAATATTATAGGAAAATTACTGATTATTCAAAGTGGATTCTCCTTTGGGAAAGTCCTTGTGAGTTGGCCATACATCTCCCTGAAAGGTGGTTGTTATTAATACCATTTTACAAATTAGGAAAGCAAAAACTCATAAATTCATATGTACTAGCATAAATACAAAAACAAACTCTGGTGGCATAGTGGGTGAGACATGGTGGGCTGCAAACCTGAAGGTCAGCAGTTCAAACCCACCAGCTGCTCCTTAGAGGAAGATGAGGCAATCTACTTCCAATAGATTTGGAAACCCAATGGGGGTCACTATGAGTCAGAATCAACTCTTGGGCAGTTTTTTTTAATTTTAATTTATTTTTAATTTTTAAGGTTGCACACAGCCAGAATGCTCCTTAGAAGCAAGGGTGGCAAGACTTTGTCTCATGCACTTTGGATGTGTTTTCAGGTGGGCATTATGCTTGCTGGAGGCTCAGCAAGAAAGAGCAAGACCCTCAAGGAGATGGATTGACACAGTGGCTGCAAGAATGGGTTCAAACATGGCAACAATTGTAGGATGGTGCAGGACCAGGCAGTGTTTTGCTCTGTTGTACATACCAAAAAACCCCCCACCAAACTCACTGCTGTCAAGTCGAATCATGGTGATCCCTTCTTGGGTTTCCGAGGCGGTATCACTATGGAAGTAGATTGCCCGATCATCCTTCCAAGGAGCAGCTGGTGGGCTCTTGTACATAGGCTTGCTATAAGGTGGAGTCGACTCAATGGTACCTAACACACTGCCAGAAGAACAAACAAATCTGTCCCGAAAGAAGCATAGCCACCTCACCTACTTTGGTCATGTTGTCAGAAGAGACCATTCCCTGGAGAAGGATTTCATGCTTGATAAAGCGGTTGTTGTTGTTATGTGCCGTCAAGTCAGCCCTGACTCATAGCGACCCCTCCTTGGGTTTCCGAGGCAGTATCACTACGGAAGTAGGATTGCCCAACCTTCCTTCCGAGGAGTGGCTGGTGGGTTTGAACCGCCAGCCGTCTGGTTAGCAGGCAAGTGTCTTAGCCACTATGCTACGAAAAAGGGGAAGGCCCTCAATGAGATGGGTTGACACAGTGGCTGCAATGATGGGCTCAGGTACAGCAAGGACTGTGAGCTGGCACAGGACCAGGCAGTGTTTTGTTCTGTTGTACATAGGGTCGGTATCAGAGGCGACTTGATAGCACCTAACAACAAATAACAGCAACAGCAACAGTGGTTAGAAAGCTGGACTCCCTGGATTTGAATCCTGGCTCCACCATTTGCTGTGTTGCACTGATCAAGTTACACAGCTTTATAGGCTTCAGCTTTCACACTGACAATGTTGTTGTTGATGTTATGTGCCTTCGAGTCAGACCCGACTCATAGTGATCCCTCCTTGGATTTCTGAGGCAGTATCACTTCGAGCTCTGGTGGCATAGTGCCTAAGGCATTTGACTGCTAACCAGAAGGCAGGCGGTTCAAACCCACCAGCCACTCCTTGGAAGGAAGGTTGGGCAATCTACTTCCATAATGAAAAGGAGCTCTGGTAGCGTAGTGCCTAAGGCACATGACTGCTAACCAGAAGGTTGGTGGTTCAAACCCACCAGCCACTCCTTGGAAGGAAGGTTGGGTAGTCTACTTCAGTAGTGATACTGCCTCGGAAACCCAAGGAGGGCTTGCTGTGAGTCGGGTCCGACTCAATGGCACATAACAACAACAACAACAATCACTATAGAAGTAGATTGCCCAACCTTCATTCCAAGGAGTGGCTGGTGGATTTGAACCACCAGCCTTCTGGTTAGCAGTCAAGTGCCTTAGGCACTATGCTACCAGAGCTCCCACACACTGACAATAGGAATAATAATAATAATAGTTTCCACCTCACAGGGCTATTGTGAAGAATTGTGAATTCATATTTAGAACAATTCCTGGTACAATGAGGGTGCTCATATAGATCCAGAGTCTCTTATCCGAAGAGTTTGAGGGACAGATCTTTTGGAATTCAGACTTCTTTAGATTTTAGAAAGGTAATATGACTTTATTTTGTGTCACAGCCATAACAGGGTCAAGGCACTGTAATCAAACCCATTGACACTTCTGCCCCCTATGGTTGAATATTCACTAAGTGGAAAACATGAAAATATAAATAGACTTGAAATTAGTTCAAACCAGGTTTAGGAACAAAGTTACAGAAACCTTTCAGTTTTCAGAACTTTTTGACTTTTAAAATTGAAGATAAGAGATTGTGAATCTGCAACAACATTGAGTGGCAGGTAAATAATTTGAAGCCAGAAATGTCCTAGTTTCAGGTTCAAATTTGAAAATAGAATTTTTCCTTTTACAGCTTTGCAAACTGAAGACAGAGAACTTAAGTGGTTTGCTCAAGATTACATAGCCATTCAGGTCAAACAGAAGACCGCATCGTTGGCCTTCTGCTACCAAGCCCAGTGTTCTCCCTTGAACACCAGTGCTTCTTCCAAAAGCATAGTGCCCCAATGCCAATTCCACAGAATATAATGTTTTATCAAATAATAATTAAAGAAAAAGAATCCTGGGATTCTTGTTTTGGAAACCTATGTTTTTTCAAGGCTTTGACCTTTCTAATGAGTATTGTCAATATCCCCAAATAAGGTATGTTATATTCCTTTCCTTTATTTTATCATTGTTGTTGGGAGGTGCTGTTGAGTCGATTTCCAACTCTTAGTGACTCCATGTAAAAGAATAGGACCACCCATAGGGTTTTCTTGCCTATAGTATTTGGAGAAGCAGATCTCTAAGTCTTTCTCCCATGGAGCCACTGGGTGGGTTTGAACCATCAACTTTCAGTTAGCAGCTGAGCACTTAACAGTTGTGCCACCCAAAGATTTCTTATTTTGAAGAGCATCTCCCAGAAAACACATGGGAACATTCTGTTTTACATTATTCTGAACAACCAGGCCTTTGAAAGCCAGTGCTCCCTGTGCTTTGGGAGAGGAAGTGATTCCTACCATGAAAGCAACTCAACAAACATCTATCCCTCGTATCCATTACTACTCAAGGAACATCGCATGCTTCCTGTACTGCGGTCCTGGATGAGGTTAGATGTTTGAAATGTCCTTCAATAACCACAGTTAGTGGGCCCAGGAATTTCAGTGTAGCAATTTTCAAGAATGTAGAGTCTTGAGTATTTATGGAAGACATTGTTACAAAACCATGGATTTTAGCAAAGAATGTGGTTCATAGTTAAACAAAAAGAGGAACCCATAAAAGCTGACTTCATCCAGTCTCCCATTCCACAGCTCCTCTTGAGAAACACAGCTTCCTTGTCCTTTGGCTATCGAATAATTTTAGTTTCATCATTTTCACCACAAGTCAGTGAGGGCATTGAAGCTTAGGATATTTGTGGGTAAATCCAAGGGCTGAGACTGAAATGGCCCTTGTGGTATGTATGCCCACAAGTCCTTCACACAAAACTGAATTTCTTTTTATGTGAAGATATTCCAGAAAGTTTCCCAGACCCTTAGAGATGAGTTGTTCTTCCTGAAATAATATTGGGCTCTCTTGGACATGCAATGAGGGGAGTACATTATGTGCTCCGAGCCTTTTGTTCTACTAAGGTACTGTTGGGAAAATACGGGGTTAGAAATTGGCTGTTATAGTAAGAATTCAAGAATGTGCTATCTTCCTGTGACATCTGCAGCCAGTTGTGTTGACTCTGATTCATAGTGACCCTGTGTGTGCCAGCATAGAACTGGCCTCCACAGGATTTTCTGTGGCTGATTTTTCAGAGTTGATTTCTAGGTGCTTTGTCCCAGGCACCTCTGGGTGCCCTCAAACCTCTCATGTTTCGGTAAGCAGCCAAGTGTATTAACCATTTTCACCTTCCAGGGACTGGGAAATTTCTAGCCACTGAATATGCACAGGAGCCCTGGTGGTGCAGTGGTTAAGCACTTGACTGAGAACCAGAAGGTCAGTGATTCTGACCCACCAGCCGCCTTGTGGGAGAAAGATGAGGCAGTCTGCTTCAGTAAAGATTTACAGCCTCGGGAACCCTATGGTGCAGTTCTACTCTGTCCTATAAGTAATTATGAGTTGGAATTGACTTGACGGCAAAAGGTTTTTTTTTTTTTTTTTTTAATATTAAAAAAAACACAAATGTTGATTACTTGGGAGTCAAGGTTTTGCGTGTGGACTGTGCCTCTATTACCAGGAGTGTAGTAAGTGCTCTTAAAGTAGATGCCTGCCAGGTGTGGTGCTTCCTTGGCCACACATTGAAATCATTCAGGAGTCTTTTAAAATGTCTGCTGCCTGGGATATACATGCAAAACAATGCTGTTAGAATACCAAGTGATACGAAGCCAGCATCAGTATGTTTTAGTTTCCAGATAATCACATGCAGCCAAGGTTGAGAACCACTGCTGTAGTTCCGGCCCTCTGGACTGTGGTTCTTACAGCGCCTTTTCAATCAAGCTAACTTCATCTAGGAGCCCTGGGGCATGCAGCTCTCCTTGAATGATGTCCCCAGAAAGAAATAGATAAGAAATGGCTAGTTTGTCCCATCTGGATTCAGGTATCTTTCCTTCACCAGATCTCAGGGGTTGTCATCTAGTAGCCTAGGAGCTAAATGTGGCCTACAGACCTGTTTTATTTGGCCAGCAGTCAAAGTTAAATGCGTTTGAGTTAGAAAGTCTCTAGGCTACGTCTGTTCTCTTCCGTCTGCCCCCGTCTCCACAGTTTCCGTTGTATTAGACTCAGCCATTCTTACAATTATGGTAAGTGTCTGGCTCTTAAGGCCATTTGAGTTTGTCACCCTGAAATACTTGAAGGGTTTTCCTAGTTCCAAACTATATTAAAAAAAAATAATGAGATTAACTGAGAAAGGCTGAATATCCCTTACAGGATGAAAATATTTACTGCTTATTAAAGCATAGATGCTCACTCCCCCCACCCCCTAGAAGAGTTCCCATTGGCACAAAGAGTTGTTCCTTGGGTCGCCAGCTAACTGAAACCTAGACAGAGGATGTTTCTGCCACAGAGGCATTTCTAAGGTATAGCAGGTATATCCCATGTGCCCTGGGGGCCACTTGAAGGGGGCACCACTGAGCAGTTTCTGTTAACCATGGCAGCTTTCATAGCCAGATGTGAGAGACCGTTCAGCAAGTTAAAACTAATTCTTCCATTTCTAAGCACCTCTGTGGGTCAAGGCAGACTGTGATTTTGCTCTGCTGAGTGTAGAAAGAGAGAAAACTGAGAAAAATGACTGTGAGCCCATCATCGACCAATTTTCATCAGTGGCAGCAAGGAAGGTGCAGTTGTAATTGTCACGTGGTGCCATAATGTGTTAAGTAAAAGATTGACGAGTTTGACTTGTAGTTTTGAGGTGATATTATAATAAAAGTATCTCAAAGATGGGTGTCGGATATTTGCACAGAGATGCAATTTCAGGACTTGCCGTGGGTGCTATTTTCCATAGATAGGCCTCTAATCTGCCACCTGGGGTCAGCAGCAGTAGAGCCTGAGTGAAAACTGACACCTTCATACCACATGAGAGACGATGATAGTGTATGATTCAAAGGTTTATCACTCACTATAATCGTTTTCAAGGAGCTCTGATAGCATAGTGCCTAAGGCACTTGACTGCTACCAAGAAGGCTGGTAGTTCAAACCCACCAGCCACTCCTTGGAAGGAAGTTTGGACAATACTTCTGTAGCGATATTGCCTCAGAAACCCAAGGAGGGGTCGCTATGAGTCAGGTCCAACTCGACAACACGTAACAACAACAACAAATAATAGTTTTCAGAAACCTTAGTGGTACAGTGGTTAAGCACTAGGTTGCCAACTGAAAGGTTGGCAGTTTGAAGCCACCAGCTGCTCTATGGGAGAAAGATATGGTAGTCTGCTTTGGGTTTGAACTGCCAACCTTCTGGTTAGCAGTCAAATGGCTTAGGCATTTTGCCACTGGAACTCTTTCTCCATAGAGATTACAGCCTTGGAAACTGTATGGGGGCAGTTCTACTCTGTCCTACAGAGAGCTATGAGTTGGAATTGACTTGTTGGCAATGGATTTGGTTTGTGGTTTCAATATTAGTTTTCTAGGGCTTCTGTATGAAAGTCCCACAAACTGGGTGTCTGAAGACAATAGAAATTTATTCTCTTATAGTTCTGAAGGCCAGATTGACCACTTATAAAGGAGTGATATTTGTGGTAGCAGACACAGCAAAAGAATTGGGGAAAGGTGAGAAGAACGTGGATTTGAATCATGAGGCAAGGCTGTTAGAAGAAGGGAGCACCATTTTTCTTGCTCCTCCTTAAGAAGAACTGTGTAAACCCCAGCAAAGAATCACGGAGGTTGGAAGAAAGTCATGGGTTAACTTACCACAGATGGAATTTGTTGCCTGAATGGTAAAGAAAACACACACACACACACACACACACAAATATAATTCAATATTCCACAAAAAATAATTTACTGGAGAGAAAGAAAGACGAATTTGAAGCCCTTGCAGCATGGACACAGCCATTGTGATAGAATGACTACCCTTGGCAGTTTCAATCAATTGGTTAAATCTGGTTTCACTCAGTCTGAAGTGTATGTTTTACAATATTGAATCTGCTGTCAAAAGGCTGTACAAGTATCTTGTAACCTTTGAATTAAAGATAGTTACAGACTGCTTGCTCTATTTCACGGAGTCTTTGATGAAGCCCTTAAGGAGCTCTGGTGGCATAGTTGTTGTTAGGTGCTGTCAGGTCAGTTTTGACTCATAGCAACCCTACGTCTGTACAACAGAATGAAACACTGCCTAGTCCTACACCAGCCTCACGATCCGTGCTACACCTGAGCCTGTTGTTGTAGCCACTGTGTCAATCAATCTCATTGAGGGCCTTATCCTTTTTTGCTGACCCTCCACTTTACCAAACATGAGATCCTTCTCCAGGGAATGGTCCCTCTGACAACATGACCAAATTAGGTGACACGAAATCTGGCCACTTTGGCTTCCAAGGAGCATTCCAGCTGCACTTTTCCCAGGACAAATTTGTTCGTTCTTCTGGCAGTCCATGGTATTTTCAGCATTCTTTGCCTCACCATAACTCAAAAGCAGTAACTCTTCTGTGTTGTTGTTGTTGTTGTTATGTGCCGTCTAGTCAGACCCGACTCATAGCAACCCCTCCTTGGGTTTCTGAGGCAGTATCACTA
>NW_006921693.1:7674854-7675855 GCF_000298275.1 Orycteropus afer afer
CTTTATGTTGAGGTGTAATCCATACTGCACACTGTAGTCTTTAATCTTCATCATTAAACGCTTCAAGTCATCTTTGCTTTCAGCAAGCAAAGTTGTGTCATCTGCATGTCTCAGGTTGTTAATGAGCCTTCCTCCAATCCTAATGCTGCGTTCCTCTTCCTATAGTCCAGCTTCTCAGATTATTTGCTCAGCATACAGATTGAATAAGTATACTGAAAGGGTACAACCCTGACACACACCCTTTCTGATTTTAAACCATGCTGTATCTCCTTGTTCTGTTTGAATGACAGCCTCCTGGTCTATGTACAGGTTCCTTATGGGTACAATGAACTGTTCTGGAATTCCCATTCTTCTCAATGTTATCCATAATTTGTTATGACCCACACAATTGAATGGTTTTGCATAGTTAAGAAAACACAAGTAAGCATCTTTTTGGTAATCTTTGCTTTCAGCTTAGGTACATCTGACATCAGCAGTGATATCCCTTGTTCCATGTCCTGTTCTGAATCCAACTTGCATTTCTGGATGTTCCCTGCTAACCTGTCAATATACTGCTGCAACCATTTTGGAATTATCTTCAGCAAAATTTTACTTGTGTGTAGTTACCACATTTGGCTGCTAACCAGAATGTCAGGAATTTGAACCCACCAGCTACTCTGTAGGAGAAAGATGAGGCAGTTTGTGTCCATAAAGATTTACAGCCTTGGAAACCCCGTGGGGGCAGGTCTCCTCTGTCCTATGGGGTCACTATGAGTTGGAATTGACTCAATGGTCATGGCTTTGGTTTGGGCCGGTGAAGTCCTTAGCTGATAGCAGTGGTCTTAGGTCTAGTCTGGGTTCTTTTTTCCTTCACCTCCTTGGTTCTGTGTCTGTATGTTGACCCACATCCCATCCTTTCATGATAAATTCTATGCAGGACCGGTCACTTTTATTTGGAGGCTGAAAACACACTAACCAAACCCACCGCTGCTAGTTAATTCCAACTCATAATGACCCTATAG
>NW_006921693.1:7676630-7681284 GCF_000298275.1 Orycteropus afer afer
CCTTCCATGTATCTTCCAAGTTGTCTTTAAAGTTCCTTTGTTGGATGGTGGAAATGGTTAACATGCTCAGCTACTAACTAAAAGATTAGTGGTTCAAGTCCATCCAGGGGCACCTCAGAAGAAAGGCCTGGTGGTCTACTTGCAAAAATTCAGCTGTTGAAAACCCTATGGGGTGTGATTCTACTCTGACGCACATGGATGGGGTCACCATGAGTCAGAGCTGACTCAATGGCACCTGGTTTATTCCTTCATTTCTTGACGGTCTAGTCATTCATTGCTGTAGTTGGTGGTGACAATGATGCTGGGGTGAATGTAAGTCTTGTAAGGAGTTATGCTGAGTTATTGGAGTCTTAGGGTTGCTCACCCTGTGGAAATGGATCACATCCCACTGTGTGCAGAAGTTTGAGTACAGTTCAGCTTTTTCACACAGAATTGGACTCTGATCTAGTTTCTTCTTCAGTTAACCTTATCTAAAATATGCCCACCCAGAAAGACAATGAAGGTTTGGCTTTCAGTATTTGGTATTGCGTTGGTGATAGTGCATAGAACCTACTGTGAAGACTTTTTTATTTTCAAAGCAGCTTAGCCAGTTATGTCAGCTGAATATACAAAGTCATATGTTCGTTGTTATTTCCTATAAATGGAAATAATTCATTTTGAAGTTGGATAACAGAGTACATTTGAAGATTTCACACCCACCTTAACATAGTCACTAACATAAATTTTTAAAGGGGTGATTTTTTTGGGGGGGGGCAGGTAACCCTAGAATTAAAAGTTAAACAATTTATTCCAATGAAATAAAATATTTAGTTTATTTCAGGACTTACACATCATAGCCTGCATGAAAAACATGTGGGACTGATTCTTGTTACTAAGAAAACAATTTAATGTCAACCTACTGACAAATTAATCTGCTGTCACATCCTTATTGTTTTAAGAAGTCATGTTAGAAGTGAAATATTTCAAAGCAAAAATGAACTTAGTGCACTTTGTCAGTGTAGTTGGCTAATTACAGAGTGACAGAAATGTAAATCATTTTTGATCAATTGTGGTCCTTGGATGAGAGTGGTGGGGTTGTAGGACTATGGAATATTATCATGGAATAATAACTAGGCAATAAGATTATGGAATATTATAATGGAACCATAATTAGGCACTCCCCAAACTGAACCCCAGAGAGGGCAAGGCACTTGCTCACAGTCAGAGAGCAATTAACAATGGAGCTTAGCTCACCGCCTTTTCTTTCACCTCCACAAACTCCAGGCTGAAATTTTAGGGAGTGTGCATTGCTTAGTCTATGCTTAGGTTGATGTTCCTACTCAGACAGCTATTGAAGAAGACAGTTAAGAGTTTAAATGTACACAGAACTGAGTTTTCTTTATGAATCATAATAATTTATAATATTTACCATTATTTTGCAGAAGAATAGCAGTTTAGATCTGTGTGATACCTTTTTTAAAATGCTCCTTCCTAAAGGATTTCCTTGCTTATAAAAGAATGAATAAGAACTTGCTGTTTCTTTCTGAGGACAAGGGAGTTCAAATAAGGAGCTACCCCTTTCAATTATATTGACAAATATTCATGAGTTATTTTGTTGATTCTGACTCATAGCCACCCCTTTTGGGTTTCTGAGGTGGTATCTCTATGGAGTAGCTTGCCCAGTCTTCCTTCTGAGGAGTGACTGGTGGGTTTGAACCATCAGCCTTCTGGTTAGCAGTCAAATGCCTTAGGCACTATGCCACCAGAGCTCCCTATTTTGTATATACAAATCCAAACCAAACTCACTGTCTATTTATCTGAGGATGTAGTACATCCAACATCCTGTGCTAGCCATGCATTCTTAATGAGTTCACTGCTACAGATGGCTAACATCAATCTGTCAGGAAAACCAGTAACAATATTATTGTCAGATATCCGGAACAGAATGCTGCCCAGGCTTGCTCTCTCCTCACGACTGGCTGCAGATCAGATGGTTTTGATTCACAGGGTTTTCACAGGCTGATTTTGGAAGTAGGTCACCAGACCTTTCTTTCTAGTCCATTAAGACTAAGGTCTGGAAGCTCCTTTGAAACCTGTTCAGTATCATAGCAAGACGCAAGCCTCCACTGACAGATGGGTGGTGGCTGGTGTGAGATGCACTGGCTGGGAATTGAGTCTGAGTTGTCTTTGAGCAGAGGAATCCTGCTGCAATGTCGTGAGCAAGTGGTAGAGTTTCCAGAAGTGATTAGGGTATTGCGTGAGGGTGAGAGGTCTAGAATTCTGCCTAATAGACTCTGAGCAGGAGCTCTGGTGGTGTAGTGCCTAAGGCACTTGACTGCTAACCAGAAGGCTGGTGGTTCAAACCCACCAGCCACTCCTCAGAAGGAATGTTGGGCAATCTATTTCCATACTGATACTGTCTCGGAAACCCAAGGAGGGGTCGCTATGAGTCGGCTCTGACTTGATGCCACATAACAACAACAACACAGACTCTGATCACCTCACCTTCGGGAACCAAGAAATCTCCCAAACAAATGACAAGTGCCTTGTGGGCTTTGAATACAATCACACTCTCCCCTGAGTATTCTAAAAAGTTTCTGAAATTTATTTATAACTTTCTGCCTGACAGTTTGGGTGAGAGATGAGTGCTACCATGTTGACAGCTTGCTTTAAAGCTTGAAAACCACTTTTTCAGAAATGGAAATTTGGTCCTAGTTGCAATTTCAGCTAACATGTGACCTTGTAAAGTCATTTAAGCATACTCTGCCTCACTTTCTTTCCTGAGTCACTAGATGAAGAAGGACTCCGATTTCAAGCAGTACTTTTTGGGGGCAGCGTTGGTGGGGGTTGGTGGTGTCACTGAAGCTGCATACTTGAGCACAGGACACTGATGTGGCTCCAAGCATTATTTTACCTATCTGTGATACCCGCTTTATTCCATTCACAATTTGCAGTCAGAAGACCTGGCCTGGACTCATGGGGGCACCCTTACAGGTTGAGTGACTTTGAGCAAGAAGCCATCTAACGTCTCTACATCTTAGGACCCTCATCTGTAAGAGGAACAAAGAAGCTTACTACTTAAGTCTGTTGGGAGGATCAAATGCAATCGATCCTTCTACTGTAATTTGAACTTTCACCGTGAACCCCAAAATGTTATATACATGTTATGAATACTGTAGTATTCATTGAGAAGGGAAAATTTGCTCTTCTTAAAAATATATTTTTTTTGAGTGGGGACCTGGCATTTGGGCTTCCTCACATTTTCCAGTGACTATGTGGACCCTTTTTTGTCAGTCACACCAGTAGCCTGAAGACCATCGGCAGTGTGTGAACTCACTGGGTCCAAATGCCAGTCTCCAAGTGGTGGCGACAACTGACTGCTGTATAGGAAACAGTGAGTGAACTTCACAAGCATACAGATTCTTTGGTTCTAATCACTAGATTTTCTTGATTTAGTGGGACTGGAGTGGAACCTGAGAATCTATATTTTTTAACATGAAGCACCCTTTCCTTCCCTCAAGGGGATTCTGGTCCTTACCTAATTTGGAGTTGGTTGTATTCTTTTCCTTGCCTCCTTTGCCAATTTAAACATGAGGAAATGAGAATCAGGGATGTTAAGAGACCAGGATAAAACTACATAACTAGTTTATGGGACAGGTAAATAATTTTCCAAATCATACACAATATTCTTTACATACTTTTTGTATGTGTGTGTGTGGTATTGTATATCTGAACTTTTAGTTTTTCCTATTAGGATAAGTAGTATTTTTTCCAGATGATTTTCTTAGGATTATAAATCTCCTAAAACTGATTTCTGTCTTTTGCCCTCTACTCAGATACTCTGAACATTTAACATATATTTGAATAAGAACAGTTTCTAAAACAGAGGAATAATACAACGGTGACACAAATCAACAGTGATTTGATTCATTTATTCAAGGTACTTGTCTCCAGATTCAGGGAGCCCTGAGAAGGTTGGCATGTTTTCTTGGGATCATGGCAGGTCAAACTGGAAGGTTGCTTCCAGGTTATATAATCCACAATCCACACTCAAAAATAAAGGGCAAATAGACATAAACTTGTGACCAGAATTCGTGTCTCTTGACTCCTGGACAAGCACTTTAGGCACAGCCTTTTGCTCCTTGTTACTTTATAATCTCTGTCATCCTTGAGGTCTTCAGCAGGATCTACACTACAAGATAATTTCACAATTTACTACCCCACTGGAAAGCATGATAAGTTTCTTTTTGCACCATTGGTTTCTGCTGGGGAAGTCCAGGGGAATTTAGAAGTCAAATCAGGCTGTGTAATAGTCCCATCATTGGACCCCTGGTTTAACTTTTCCATTTGACTCATTTGGCATTTTTCACAATGATATTTTTATGAGATGATTCCCTGTTTTGTCTTATTTTCCATGCTTAAAATGTGCCAGTCCTTATTCAAATCCATACACTGGAGACTGTCTAAAAAAGCTGCATAATTTCCATGCTTCTTACTAGATTCATGAGTTGTTTCTGTAAAAGCTATGGATCTTACTCATAAATACATTCTTGTACATCTGTTTCAGAGGAACACACCAGAATTCTTTATTATTTTTATTTTTATTTATTTATTTTTTTTATTTTGATTTGGGTGAAGATTTACAGAGCAAATTCACTTTCCATACAGCAGTTCA
>NW_006921693.1:7696395-7697380 GCF_000298275.1 Orycteropus afer afer
ACAACAACAACAACATCCATGAACAAGGCAGGTTCTTCCATTTATGTAAATGTTTTGTTGTCTCCTGTAGTAGTGTTTTTATAGTTTTCTTTGTATAGGTCTTTTGTGTCTCTGGTAAGATTTATTCCTAGATATTTTATCTTTTTAATAGCTATTGCAAATGGTATTATTTCCCTTATTTATTTTTCAGAGGTCTCTTTGTTGCTGTAGAAGAATACAAGTGATTTTTTGTAGGTTGACCTTGTATCCTGCCACTTTGCTGAACCTCTCTATTAGTTCCAGTAGTTTTTTTTTTTTTCTTTTTTTATTTTTGCTGTGTCTCTTGTGTTTTCTATGTATAGGATCACATCATCTGCAAATAGAGATAGGTTTACTTTCTCTTTGCGAATTTGGATGCCTTTTATTTCACTTTTTTGCCTTACTGCCTTGGCTAGGACTTCCAATACAAAGTTAAATAGGAGTGGTGATAGAGGGCATCCCTGTCTGGTTCCCATTCATAAGGGGAATACTTTAAGCCTTTCTCCAATAAAAATAATGTTGGCCATTGGCTTTGGATATATGCCCTTTATCATATTGAAGAATTTCCCTTCTATCCCTATTTTGCTGAGAGTTCTGAATAGGAACTAGTGTTGTATTTTATCAAATGCCTTTTCTGTGTCACTTCTGGTGGTGTAGTTCCTAAGGCATTTGATTGCTAACCAAAAGGCTGGCAGTTCAAACCCACCAGCCACTCCTCAGAAGGAAGGTTGGGCAATCTACTTCCATAGTGATAGCGCCTTGGTAACCCAAGGAGGGATTGCTGTGAGTCAGATTTGACTCGATGGCAGTAGTTTGGTTGTCTGGTAATATGATTATATGGTTCTTTGCTTTTCTTTTGTTTATGTGGCAGATTACATTGATTGGTTTTCTGATGTTGAACCATCCTTGCATACCAGGAATGAATCCAACTTGGTCACATTTTATTATTTTTTTTGATATGTTGTTG
>NW_006921693.1:7698616-7713549 GCF_000298275.1 Orycteropus afer afer
TCTTGGACAAATATCTTTTCTCCTTCATGATATGGGGGAAATTTTCTATTAGTAAGTCTTCCACAGTTTTCTCAGTGTTTTTCTGTTTGTTTTTCACTTCTTGTTCTGGAATTCCAGTGATGTGTATGTTGTTTCTTTTCATGTCATCCCATATAATTCTTTGGCTCTCTTCATTTCTTTTCAGTCGTTATTCTGAGTTTTCTTCATACAGCTGGTGTCAAGGGATTTATCTTCTAGTTGGGAAATGCATTCTTCAGCCAGTTCTAGCTTATTCTTTTGTGCTTCCACTGTGTTGTGTAATTCTGTAATTTTGGTATTCATCTTCTTGATTTCTAACTGCTGTTTTTGTATTCTGATTGTGTATTAATCTCATTATTTTGTTCTTGAATGGGTTTTCTGAGTTCTTCCAGGGCACTGTCTGTGTTCTCCTTGATTCTGGTTGGGGTTTCCTTAAGCTCTTGTAGAGTTCAATAAACATATCTTCTAAATTCTGTCTTGGATAATTCTATTGTCTCCTTTTCCTCCATATTTAATGAGACTTTTGTTTGGAATTTTATTTCTATTGTCTTATCCTTTTTTTTTTTTTGAGGTTGTCTGTTGTTTCCTAGACATTTTGAAGTTTTATTTAGCTGTTAGTTATGTATTGAATGGCTTTGTCTTAATTTTATGATTTAATATTTTTGCAAAGGTGGAGATGGTGTTTTTTATTTTTTTGGTTATTAATTCAGGTGTTCTGGGTTGCTCTGCAGTTTTCTTTGTGATGATGGAATCACTGTGTGGAATGTGGATGCAGGTCTCTGTCATGAAGGTAGTTTAGGATTTGAGCCGACAGGTGTTGTGGAGGCTTAATGTGGTTTTTCTGTTGGATGAAGCAGGGGGAAGCAGGGAAAGGAGGAAGAAAAGAGAAAAAAAGCTCAAGCTGCCAGTAGCCGTTTGCAGGGCTTTGAGTAGCTCCACAGCTCAAGTTAAACAATGACCTCAATGGTTAAGGGACTGCCACTTTCTAACAGATTTAGACAGCCACAAAAGTCCCATAGTCCAGGCCCCTCTGTGCCATAAAGCTGTCCTGTAATAGGCGCCCTGACCGGTGCCATGAGTTGGTCCCAGGTCCTGCCCACCTGTGGTGTGCTTACCTCTCTGCTCCTAATTCAGCGGCACCCTGAGCCAGAGGGGTCTCTGTTCCATTTCTTAGAAATGCTGCCCTTCTACTTAGCAGTGGTCCCAAATTTACCAATGAAAGTGGCTCCTGAAGGTAGATCCCTGGAATGGCTGCAGGCCCTCCAGTGCATTCTCTCCACTGCCCCAGGGAGCCCTCCGAAGCCCTGTCTGACTGGCCGGTTGGTGCTCCGCAGGACAGATTTGTTTATTTTATTCTTCCAGCAGTTTACCCTGCCTCTGCCTCCTTTCTTCTCCTACTCCCCTAAGGTTGGCCTTCTCTGACTTAGTGAGCTGTTCAGAGCACCAGAATCCCTGCTTCAAACTGCTGCACCTCATTTTTCAGGCATTAAGATGCTAGAGGGAACTAACATATGGGCTACAGGTAGTATGCCATCTTCTCATCCTCTACTATTTTCGTTTTTATATTTAATTGGCGATTGTATGTTGGAGTGACTTGCCCATGATTTTCATTTTCTTTGGATGTTATCTGCGTAAGCAGGTCACTGTGCTGTGCTCCTCTCTTCACTAGTTGGCAGCACTTATACACTCACCACCTGTCTCCTTTCCTGTTGCCAGCCTCCCATATGTGCCTGCTGCCCTTGGCAAACAGAGCCTATTATTAGGTCCCTGGAATCCAAATGAGAATGCTGTCTCTTTAAAATGCAAAATGGCCACCACTTGTAAACATTCAAAATGGCTGTGCCCTTGGCCACTTTAAATATCCAAAATGGCCACCATTTGTAGACAATCAAAGTGGCTGTGCCCTCCGGACAGCCGAAAGACCACAGCTCAGGTTGTCTCCCTCCTTGCTGTTTCCCTTCTTAGTCATAGGCCACCAGCCCTTGGCAACCAGGGCTGATCTTCAGGTCAATTCTCAGGTCCCAATGCCATTTGGAAACATTCAGGCTGTTGGTCCCATCAGAGTAGTTGACAGTCCACTACTCCGACCGTCTCCATACTCACTGTTTTCATTCATGTTTTTCCACTAGTTTGTGCCTAATCCACTTCTGTATTCTTCCTTTCAAAGTTCAGGGCTCCAGAATTATCTTCTATATCTCTGTCAACTTGTTTCTCTTTTCTCTGTTGAAGAGGATCTGTGGAGCTTGCCTGCCTATTCTTCCAACTTAGCAGAAGAATCTGATAAATATTTTGAAAGTTTATTATCTTATTCAGAGTAAAATCCAAAGTCCTTTCCATGGTCTCTAAGGCCCTGCATTGTCTGGACTGTTCTTCTTTCCTGCCATCATGTCCCACCACTTTTCCTATTCCTCCACTCCTGTCTAGCCTCAGTCCAAGCACAGTCTCACTTTAGGTCTCAGCTTTTGGTGTCCTCTCTTCTGGGAGCATATTCCCATAGCTATCTCTATGACATTGCCCTCTTCATTCAGGCCTTTGCTCAAATATTACTTGATCAGTTGAGCTGTCCCTAATAACCCTACCATAAATTGTAACCCCTATTTCTAGCACTCATCCTGTTGTTTTTCCTCTGTAACACTTACACTGTCTGACACATTACTTGCCCATCTGCTAATTTATTTATTGTCTGACCAATCTCACTGGAATATAAACTTCATAAGAACATAAAACCAAAAACCAAACTCACTGCCATCGAGTTGGATCTGACTCATAGCGACGCCTCCTTGGGTTTCTGAGGCAGTATCTCTATGGAAGTAGATTGCCCAGTCTTCCTTCTGAGGAGTGGTGAGTTTGAACTGCCAGCCTTCTGGTTAGCAGTCAAACGTCTTAGGCACTATGCCACCAGAGCTTCCCCACAAGAACATATATTTTGTATTTTTTTTTTTTTAAATTGTTGTGAAGATCCATGTAACACAACATTTATCAATTCAAGTTTTTTTTCACATTTATAATTTAGTGACTATTTAGTGTAATAAGGAACTCTGGTGGTGTAGTGGTTAACACATTTGGCTGCTAACCAAAAGATCAGTGGTTCAAACCCACCAGCTCTTCCATGTCAGAAGGATGAGGCAGTCTGCTTCCATAAAGATTTACAGCCTTGGAACCCCAATAGGGGTTGCTATGAGTCTGAATCAACTCAGTGGCAGTGAGTTTTGTTTTATTTTTAGTGTAATAGTGATATTACATCCATCATGTTGGAAAAACATGGATTTTGTCTATTTTTTGATGGCTGACTTCCCAGTACCTGGAATAGTGCCTGCCACATTTGTTGACTGAATGTATGACTCAAAAACCAAACCAAACTCACTGCCTTCAAGTTGATTCTGATGCACAGCAACTTCCATTGAGTTTCCAAGGCTGTAACTCTTTTCAGAAGCAGACTGCTTCCTCTTTTGTGAAGCAGCTGGTGGGTTCAACCATCTGAACTTTTTGGTAACAGTCAAATGCCTTAACCACTGCACCACTAGTAACTACTTTGGTGGCATACTGCCTAAGGCATTTGACTACTAACTAGAAGGCTGGCGGTTCAAACTCACCAGCCACTCCTCAAAAGGAAGGCTGGAAAATCTATTTCCCTAGAGGTACTGCCTCAGAAACCCAAGGAGGGGTTGCTATGAGTCAGATCCAAGTTGACAGCAATGAGTGGTTTGTAGGGGTAGGTGAAATCCGAAAGGAAATGGTAGGCCTGCAAAGAACAACAGAGGTTTCATGACTCCAAATCATTCAAATTTGTTTGTATTTTTAAGAATGTATCAGATATAATTAAAAAAAAAAAAAAAATTGAAAACCAGTTGTCTAGATTCTGTGAAGAGCTACCTGTTTTTCTTCCCTGAACTAAAGCTTAGATAATCTTAATACCTTGTTAAGTGGCATCCAGATTTAGAACCAATCTAAAACTTGAGTCTGAGACTTGCTTCTCCTCATCCAGGACTGGTTGCCTCCAGGAGATGACCACATCTATGCTTATATCTTCCGTTCCTCTGCTTTGTTGTCGTGATAAACAACATCTTGATAACCTCTAATCTCAGTTCATTGCAGGCTTTGCGCTTCTAGTCTGTTCTTGAATAGCCTGTAACTATTCCATCATGGTGGCTCCATTCAGCTCATCACATGCCAAACACAAGAGGCCATTATAGATGGAGAATTCAGAGATTTATTAAAACCTGGAGTCTGAAAACTTCATCTTCTTCTACCCCCTAGTTAAAAATAATACCACATCTAGCTAGTTGAAAGGCTGCTTTTTCAGGAACGAGGTCTCTTCTCTAATCACTTCCAGGACGTGGTTGGATGTGACTGCTGTTCTGGGATTCTGGTGAGTGAGTATGTTCCCTGAGCCTGGGGGCTGACTCCAGCTGGAGCCCTAGAGGAGGAAAGCTATTCATTCAGAGCTGTCAGCACATCTTTCTCTATGAATTACTCTCCCCCATCTATCAGGCCTTTTCCTTTGGTATAATAGAAGCCTCTCTGTAAGAATGGGGCCCATTCAGAGCAGGTCACCGCAAACATAGATTTCCTTGTTAATACACATTGGAGCCAAAGTATACTTCTCAGTAAATAGGACTGGGAAAAAAATGGAATGGTTGAAACAGCCTGCATTTGCTATGTGGGATTTTTGAATACATTTGTATTAACTCAGCCAAGCAAAATCACTTTTTTCTATGCTGGCGCTGAACATGGGTGGCATGTTTGACATGGAGACCAGAACATATGAGTTTATCATGGAAATGAGGTGAGGACATGTCTTGAGTGGGGGAATAGGAAGAGAGTGGATTGATTTTCAGCCTGCCCCCTCCACCCCTTACATTGCAGGGCCTCCCCAGAGTCCTGAAAAGAACAGGAACAGTACACTAGGTGCAGAGGTCCAGCCAGCTTCATCTTTGACCTTGGCTGCCACTTCAAGCATGGATTTTGTAAAGACTCAGGCTGACTCCATCTCTCATCCATCACTGGCCCTAAAGGCGTTGTCTACACAAGAGGAAAACAACTGAGTGATTCAGGCTGTATCTACAACAGGGATTTCCAAATATGCTGTTGCTTCCAGTGGTTTCAAGGCGTGTTGCAAACTTTCACCCACTGATGATTATGAATTAAGGTAAATATATTTTTTTAAAAGTTGGAATAAAATGATGGTGTTTGAAATGAAACTTCACAAGGACTAAGGATCATCCATCTATATGATGCCTAAATAAACAACAGCTTGGAAGGATTCAGTCATCAGTGACCAATGGCTTTTATAGACCAAGCAACTCTTTTGCTGAGTATTTTAGGTTTTCTTTTTCTTTTTTTTTTTTGGATATTGAACAAAACGTCCACTTTTCATGTGCACTTGAAAAAAATTGGGTTGTGTTAAATAAAAAATGAAATTGGATGGTTATTACAGAGACAGAATATGTATTCATCTTTTACTCACACATATATAGAATTTTCTTTTTGCCTTCCTTCCATCCCTTATTCTCTTATTCCCTCCTTTCTTTTCTCCCCTCCTCCCTCCTTTTTTTCTCCTGCCTTTACTTAGAGTGAAGGTGAGTCGTCTGCCAGTAACAGCATTTTCTAAACCAGAGAGATATGTGAATATTTAGGTTGATCAGAAAATGTTCATTTATACCATTAAGAAACATAGGCAGGCCTTTCAGTTTTCCAGTTATAAAGAGGTAGGATGGAACTTCACTCAGTCTGTGTTTCATTTGTCTTGGATGTGCTTCCAATCCACATTCGTGGTCCGCTATATGCCCAACATCTTTGCCCAGTGGGATGACCATCATGACATCACGACTGTGGTGAATATTCCCTCTAGCTCTGACACTGCATACTCGGCAAATCACAGACTATCTGCTAGCTTCAATTCCCCCCCCCCACACACACACACTTTACTAGCATGTTGAGAGGGTTATATGAAAATATCTTGAGAAATCAGAGTTAATTAGAAGGTCTTTAGTGTAGTGGTGAAGTGGGATTCTGGACCTGGGATTCCTGTTTAATCCCAGTCACATTTTGGCTATGCAGTCATAAGCAAGATTTGTTAATCTCTCTGTGCTCCAAATTCTTTATCTGTACACTGGGGAAATAGTTTGACATAATTGATCAAATTATTGTGAGAGAAAAATTTACCCTAAGAATGGAAAACAGCATAATATCTGACACAAAAATAAGTTCTTAATGAATTTATCTATTATTTTTGTGCCCAGAGATCATATGAAAAGGGGCTTAAAATTTAAATAGGATTTCTTGTTTACACTATATAATGCAAAGGAAAATTTCTTTTCCATGAGTATCATAGTTATTTGGAATTTTGAATGAATGAAACCCAAATTAAAAAGAATATATTGCTTTGTTTTCTCTTCAAGTAGAATTTCTATTCATAGGCTGAACTAAATAAATAATTTTGGATAGAGGCAATGATATCAATATAGCTTAAAGGAAGGTTGGTATTCATCTAGGCTCAGAAGCAAGCCTGCTTCTCTCCTCTCTGTACACTCTCTCTGAAGGTGAAGCCTTCTACTGTGTTCCTTTATATTTTACCATAAGTCTCCAAATTATACCTTTAACTCAGATCTTTTTCAGTGTTGTGAATTTCACATATGTAGTTCTATATTGCCATTTCTTCTTGAATGAGTAGCAAGCATCTCAAACTTAACACCAACAAAATTGAACTCTCAATTACTCTTTGAAATCTTTTACTCTCCACTATTCTCCATCTGGAGATGGAGATCATTATGAATTAAGGTAAACATATTTTTTAAAAGTTGGAAAAAAATAATGGTGTTTGAAATAAAACTTCACAAGGACTGAGAGAGGAATTCCTGAAGCAGGAAGTTTCCATAAATACAGAAATCTCTCCATTATAGTCTTAGGAGAGATTCATATTCTTATAAAATTATATGGATATAACCTCAGTAAAGTTGTATTTGAATATCACTATTGGCATTTGAGGAGCTCTGGTGATGCAGTGGTTCAAAAGGTCAGTGATTCAAATCTACCAGCAGCTCCACAGGAGAAAGATATGACAGTCTGCTTCCATGAAGGTTTACAGCCTTTGAAACCCTATCAGGCAATTCCACTCTGTCCTATAGGTCACTATGAGTAGGATTTGACTTAACAGCAGCAGGTATTGGCTGCCCATAATGTCCTGGTGTTAGATCCCTTGATGATATTAGCTAATCTATAATCAATACAATTTTCAGGAGCTCTGGTAGCATAGTGTCTAAGGCACTTGACTGCTAACCAGAAGGCTGGCAGTTCAAACCCACCAGCCACTCCTCGGAAGTAAGGTTGGGCAATCCTACTTCCATAGTGATACTGCTTCGGAAACCCAAGGAGGGGTCACTATGAGTCAGGTCCGACATAACAACAATGACAACAATTCTCCATCTAGGAGCTCTGCTGACACTATGGTTAATGCATAGGGCTGCTAACCAAAAGATTGGTGGTTACAACTCACCTGCTTCTCTGTGTAAGAAAGATGAGGCAAGCTGCTTCCATAAAGATTTACAGCCTTGGAAACCCTATGGAACAGTTCTACTCTGTCCTATAGGGTTGCTATGAGTTGTAATCCACTCCACAGTAATGGGCTATAACAAGCTAACTAGGAAGGTTGATGAGTCAAACCTACCCAGAGAAGCCTAGGGATCTGTTCCTTAAAGAATACAGCCATGAAAATCCTATGGAACTCAGTTCTGGTCTGTAACCCATGACATTACCATGAGTCAAGATCATGTAGATGGTAATTTTTTTGTCTCTTTGTTTTAATTCTCCATCTCAGAAGTCCCTGGGTGGTGCAAGCAGTTTAGCACTTGATTACTTACCAAAAGGTAGGCAGTTTGAACCCACCCAGAAGTACTTCAGAAGTACTGGCAATCTGCTTCTGAAAGGTAACAGCCATTGAAGACTCTATGGGGTATAATTCTATCTGGACACATGGGGTCACCATGAGCAGGAATCAACTCCGCGGCAACTGGTTTGGTTTTGGTTTATTCTCCATCTCAGTCTATGGCACTATAGATCCATCTACTCCAGTCAGAAATCTGGAAGTCAGCTTAACCCTTCCCTCTCCTACCTCCATTATTTTTTCCATCAACAAGTTCTTTGCATCTACCTACATAATCTTCCTTGAATCTGTAGAATTTCTTTCATCTCCACCATGCCAACATTAGTTCAGGCTACTTTCTTCTCTCACCCAGACAACTATAATAGCCTCCAAATAAGTCTTTCTGCTTCTACTCTTGGCTCTTTTTAATCTTTTAATTTTCTGCCAGAGTGTTCTTTAACAGAAGTAAATTGGACCACGTAACTTCCAAACTTCAAATTGTTTGACACCCAAATCAGAACAAGATCCAAAGTGCTTATTTTGGCCCACAAAGCACTAGTTCAGTAGATTCCAACCACATGTACCTTTTACTAGTTTTCCAACAATTTGAGACCAAGTTCCTTCTTGTCTTTGAGCTTTTGTCAAAGATCTTCTCTCTGCTTATCTATAGTTTCTTTCTCTGCACCTTCATATATCTTCATGCTCCTCATCATCTACATTGGAGCTTGAATTATAGTGACTTTCCCAGACTGAAGGAGCTCTGGTGGCATAGTGCCTAAGGGATTTGACTGCTAACCAGAAGGTTGGAAGTTCAAACCCACCAGCCACTGTGTGGAAGGAAGAAGACTGGGCAATCTACTTCCGTAAAGATTTACCACCTTGGAAACCCAAAGAGGGTCGCTCTGAGTCAGAATCAACTTGATGGCAGTGAGTTTTTTCTTTCCCCCAGGCTATCTAAGTAAATGTCCACCCAGCGTTCTCTCTTTCAGAACTCTGTTATATTCACATTTGAATTATGCAGGTTTTTCTTGTTTGTCTTCTGACTAGAGTGAATGCTCAATTTTTTCTGTTCTTAGATGACTTGGCCTAGAAGCTTGGTAAATGTATGAAAAATAATGAAAGTTTTAAAATTTAATCATTGGTCATGTTCTAAAAACACATGGAGACTTGAATTCTAAGTTTTAGGCTTCCATTAATAGATTTTCTAGATTCTCTTATCATGATTTTTTAAAATAAAATCAGGAATTGGAATAGATTATTTATTTAACTTTAGCTCTTCATATCTCTGATTAGCTTCTTTAAGTAAATGAGGAAACAGCTAATAGTAGGTGTCCTTGGTTAAATCTTCAATTTTTTATTTTCTTAAAATTATTTATAGTTCAGTGAGTTGGTGAAAACAGTATCTGCTGTTGTCATGAGTCTCAAAGAAGATAATTGCATGATCCAGTATTCCAGGGGTTCAGTAGGTTTATGATTGTCTTTACATCCATTTATCTTCACTGACTTCAAACACACACACACACACACACACACACACCTATGTGCTTCCATCTCCTTAAACAGATTTTTCATTCTTTGATAATTTTCAGGTGCCTGACTATAGTTTTTACTTTCCATCCAGATGTTTTAGAAATACAGACTCTATTATTGGTTCATCTTGCTTTCTCTATTTTATCCTTATTTTATTTTGTGCTTCCTCATAGGCACATCTTTTCAGTCTTCTATTCATTGTTCAAGGAGCAGCCCTGGTGGTGTGGTCAGTCCATCTCATTAAGGGTGTTCCTCTTTTTCACTGACCCTCTACTTTACCAATTATAATGTCCTTCTTCAGAGATTGTTCCCGTCTGATAACATGTACAAAGTAAGTAAGATGAAGTCTTGCCATCCTCATTTCTAAGGAGTATTCTGGCTGTACTTCTTCTATGACAGATCATGAGAAATTATGGATAACATTGCAGAGAATGGGAATTTCAGAACACTTAACTGTGCTAGTGTGGAAACTGTACATAGATCAAGAACAAAGGGATACTGCATGGTTTAAGAAAAGGTGTTCATCAAGGCTGTATACTTTAACCATAGTTACTCAATCTGTGTACTGAGCAAATACTCTGAGAAGCTGGACTACATGAAGAAGAACGTGGCTACTCTGTCCTATAGGGTCATTATGAGTTGGAATCGATTCAATGGCAGTGGGATTCATTGTTCTACTTTGAAGCCTTTTCCGTTCCTACTGTCTGTCTGATTCTTCCAAAGTCCCAACTCAGTGAAAAGTTAAGGAGATACAGTAAATTTTGTGAATCTTTTATTCAGCCATTGCCAATAAGAAACTATTTGAATGACTCTAACTTAATCACATACATTCTTTGTCTCTTTGATTAAATACAAAAAAGTATTTACCTAGATATGATACTATCTATTCTCACTGACTTTTTAAAATTTTTGTTGTGATTTGAGTGTAAGTTTACAGGTCACATTGATTTTCCATTCAACAATTTATACACATTTAGTTTCTTTGCATTGATTGCAATACTTACAATGTAACAGCACTCTTCCATTTCCTCCTTGTGTTTCCCATTTCCATTTCTCCTTCTTTCCTATCCCTTCTGCCTTCTGAGCTTTATCCTTGAGCAAAAGTTGCTCTTTTGATCATATGGTAGATTGCTCTAAGGAGTTCATACGTCCCTAGGGTTATTCTTTACCTTATGGGCCTGCTTATTGTCTGGCTGAAAACTGAGCCATGGGGGTGACTTTAGTACCAGACTTGAAGAGTGACTAAAGGCCACAGTGATGAGGGTTTCACCAGTATCTATCAGACCAATAAGCTTGGTCTTTTTATGATTTTGAGTTTTTCCCACATTTTTCCCCATTCTGTTAGGATCTTCTGTTGTGGTATCTCTCAGGGTGGTTGGAAGTGGTAGCTGAGCACCATCTAGTGATTCTGGTCTCAGTGTAGTAGAGGCTGAGACTTGTGTGAGCCATTAGACCTTTGGACTATTTGTTTCCATGTGTCTTTTGACACTCACAGTTGCTCTTTAGATGGCTGCTTGCTAGCTTTTAAGACTCTAGTCATTACTCATCACAGTAGGATGTAGAACACTATCTTTGTGAACCATGTTATGCCACTTGAGCGAGCTGTCCTCTGATACTGTAGTCCTAGGTCCCCAAGCCCAGTGACGTAATACCTCAAGGTGTTTGGTTATAGCTAAGAAGTTCTTATGACTTTGCTCCTTGAATGCTCTACTATATACATAGTTACCCTCTGAATATATGGCTGTGGGTATAGTCCCATTTGCCCACCCATATCTGTTCAGCTTGGCTGTCTGCCTAAGTATCCATTCTAGATTATTATTTATTATTACTGATAGTCCAGGACTGTGGGTATAATAATATTTAAATTTGTTCTTCTTAACTCTTGTGTACCTCTTTGTGTCTTCCATTGCCTTAGTGATAGTGTGCTGATCACACCCACTTATTGTATTTTCCTTCACCCAAATTAACACATGTCTATTATCTAGTTGGTGATTTTTTTTCTCCCCTCTCCGTACATCACTGGTAAACATCAAAGAATGTTTCTTTCTGTGTGTAAACCTTTCCTTGACTTTTTATAATAGTGGTCTCATACAGTATTTGTCCTTTTGTGATTGACTTATTTCACTCAGCACAGTTGTCTACCACGTTCATTCACATTAAGAGGTGTTTTGCAGATTGTTATTCTTTAATGTTGTATAGTATTCCATTGTGTGGATATACTATAGTTGTTTATCTATTCATCTGTTGATATGCACTTAGGTATTTTCCATCTTTTTGCTGTTGTAAATAATGCTGCAGTGAACATGGGTGTGCATGTATTTGTTCGTATCCAGACTCTTATTTCTGTAAAATACCTTGTACTGGGCTTGCTGGATCAACTGGTATTTCTATTTCCATCTTTTTAAGGAGAGGCCATACCATTTTACACAGTGGTTGCACCATTCTACAGTCCCATCAGTAGTGTATGAGGGTTTCAATCTCTCCACACCCTCACCAGCATTTGTTGTTTTCTGTCTTATTGAACTTTGCTATTATTGCTAAGGTGAGATGGTTTTGTTGTTGTGATTTGCATTTCTGTCATAGTGCCCAAGGCATTTGATTGCTCACCAGAGGGTTGGCAGTTCAAATCTACCAGCCATTCCTCAGAAGGAAGATTGGGCAATCTACTTCCACAGAGATATCACCTTGGAAACCCAAGGAGGGGTCTCTATGAGTCCAATTCATTCAATGGCATTGAATTTGTGGGTTTTTTTTTTTTTTTGTATTATTGCTTAGGGAGATGGTATTGTTGTTTTGATTTGCAGCTCTCTAATGGCTAATTAGAGAGCTCTGGTGGCGAAGTGCCTAAGACATTTGACTGTTAACCAGAAGGCTGACAGTTCAAACCCACCAGCCACTCCTTGGAAGGAAAATTGAGCAATCTACTTCCATAGAGATACTGCCTCAGAAACCCAAGGAGGGGTCACTATGAGTCAGATTTGACTCAACTGCAGTACGTTTGGTTTGGCTTTGGTTTATGAAAGCAGCAGTCAAGAAATCAGATGATGTATTGTATTGGGTAAATCTGCTGGAAAAAACCTCATTAACACAAGCACAAATATTTAGTAAACTAAAACAATAGAATCGAAAGAAGTGATAACACAATTCATAAGCAAATGAGCTCAGCATGGAAAATTATATGAAACAAAGAAATCAGCAAAACTATGAAAAAACACATAACAAAATGACAGCAACAAATTCGTACTTGTTGATAATTACACTGGCTGTCAATGGATTCAATGCATCCCTGAAGAGATGGAGAGTTGCAGATTGGAAAAGAAAACATAACAAGAGACACATCTCAGAGAAAAAGACAAAAATAGACTAAAAATCAATGGTTGAAAAAAAATATATCAACAAAATGGCAACCATAAAAGAGCTGGAGTGGAAAGATTAATATCTGATAAAATTGACTTTAAGACAAAAACCACCATAAGAGACAAGGAAGCATATTATTTAATGATTAAAGGATCAATGGAACAAGAGGACATAACCATAATAAATATCTACGTACGCAATGAAAGAGCCCCAAAATACATAAATCAGACTTTAATAGAATTGAAAAGACAAATAGATGACTCCATAGTCATAGTAGTAAACTTTAAAACATCATTTTCAATCAAAGATAGAATAACTGGAAAGAAACTCAACAAAGACGCAGAGGAACTAAACAAAACAATTCACCAACCTGACCTTATATATAGGAGCTCTGGTAGCATAGTGTCTAAGGCACTTGACTGCTAACCAGAAAGCTGGCGGTTCAAACCCACCAGCCACTCCTTGGAAGGAAGGTTGGGCAATCTACTTCCATAGTGATACCACCTAGGAAACCCAAAGAGGGGTCGCTATGAGTTGGGTCCAACTCGATGGCACACAACAACAACAGCAACAACAACACCTTATAGGCATCTACAGAGCACTTCACCTAACAATAGCACAATACACATTCTTTTCCAGTGCACATGGAACATTCTCCATGATAGACCATATGCTAGGCCAGAAAGCAAGCCTTAATAAATTAAAAAACAATGAAATACTGCAAAGCATCTTTTCAGATCACAATGCTATAAAATTAGAAATCAACAATAGGAAGATCAATGGAAAAAGAGCAAACAGATGGAAACTGAATAACACTCTCCTTGAAAATGACTGGGTAACAGAAGAAATAAAAAATGAAATTAAAAAATTCCTTGCATCAAAGGAGAATGAAAACACAACATACCTAAATCTTTGGGACACAGCAAAAGCAATGATCAGAGGCCAATTTATAGAAATAAATGCATACATGAAAAAAGAAGAGTCAAAATCAACACCTTAACATCTTCAAAAATTAGAAAAAGAATAGCAAGAAAAGCCTACAGTCACCAGAAGAAAGGGAATGATACAGATTCAAGCAGGAATTAATGAAACAGAAAATAGACAATAGAAAAAAAATCAATAAGACTAGAAGTTGGTTTTTTGAAAAGATTAATAAAATTGACAAACCACTGGCAAATTTAACAAAGGGAAAGAGAAGAGAATACAAATAACATGAATGAAAAATGAATTGAGTGACATCACAACAGAACCAACTGAATTTTAAAAAGTAATATCAGGATACTATGAAGAATTGTACTCCAACAAATTTGAAAATCTAGAAGAAATGGACAGATTTTTAGAAACAAACTGCTTACCTAAACTAACACAGACTGAGGTGGAAAAGTCAAACAGCCCCATAACAAAAGAAGAAATTGAAAAGATCATAAAAAAAATTACAAACAACAAAAAAAATGTCCTGGCCCAGATGGTTTCACTGGAGAATTCTATCAAATGTTCAGAGAAGAACTGACACCAATCCTATTCAAACTATTTCAGAACATGGAAAAGGATAGAATCCTCCTAAATTCATTTTATGAAGCAAGCGTAACCTTGATACCAAAACCAGGCAAAGATATCACTAAAAAAGAAAACCACAGACCAATATCCCTCATGAATATAGGTGCAAAAATCTGCAGCGAAATCCTAGCCAACAGACTCCAACAACATATAAAAAAAATAATACATTATGACCAAGTGGGGTTCATACCAGGTGTGCAAAGATGGTTCAACATTAGATAAACAAGCAACATCCATCACATAAATAAATAAAGGAAAAGAACCACATGATCATTTCAATCAATGCCGAGAAAAATATTTGATAAAACCCAAAACCCATTCCTGATAAAAACTCTACACCAGAAAAACACCATTTGACCCAACAATCCCATTGCTAGGTATATATCTTAAAGAAGTGAGAGCCGGGACAAGAACAGATACATGCACACCCATGTTCATCGCAGCACTGTTTAGTGTTTCCAGCACTACTGGAAACAACCTAGGTGCCCATCAACAGAAAAAATGGTTAACCAAACTATGGTACATATACACAATGGAATATTATGCAACCTTAAAGAATAATGTAGAATCTGCAAAACACCACATAACATGGATGAACTTGGAGGACATT
>NW_006921693.1:7713974-7740356 GCF_000298275.1 Orycteropus afer afer
CACTTACTTTGGTCTTGTTATCAGAAGGGACCAATCCCTGGAGAAGAAAGGATATCATGCTTGGTAAAGAAGAGGGTCAGCGAAAAAGGGTAAGAAGCTCAACAAAATGGATTGACACAGTGACTGCAACAATGGGCTCAATCATAGTAAAGATTGTGAGAATGATGCAGACATGGACAGTGTTTCATTCTATTGTACATAGGGTTGCTATGAGTCAGCACTGACTCGGCAGCACTTAATAACAACAACAATGGCTAATGATCATAAGCATTTTTTCATTTTTTCATTGGCCACCTGAATGTCTTCTTTGGTGAAGTGTCTGTTCATGTCCTCTGCCCATTTTGAGTTGGATCGTTTGTCTTTTTGTTGAGGTGTCTATGATTTCTGTAGATTTTAGTGATTAGTCCCTTGCTCAATATGTTGTTGCCAATTTATTTTTTTACTAGTCTGTAGGTTCTCTATTTTTTCTTTTGGAGAAGTCTTTTGATATATGTAAGTATTTAATTTTTTAGGAGGTCTCAGTTATCAATTTTTTTTCTGCTGTTTGTACATTTTTGATTATGTTTGGTACTCTGTTTATATCATGAATCAGGGTCTCTAAGTTTCCCCCTAATTTTTTTTTTGATGATCTTTTTAGTTTTAGGTTTTACATTTGGTATGAGGTATAGATCTTCTTTCTTTCTTTTTAACAAATAAATAACCATTTTTGCCAACAGCATTTGTTAAAGAGACTCTTCCCTTTATTTTGGATTTTGACCCTTTTTCAAAGATAAGTTGTCCATAGGTGGATAGGTTTACTCTTGGTTCTCAACTCTGTTCCATTGATCTATGTGTCTGTCATTGTACCAGAAGCAGGGTGTTTTGACTACTGTGGTTTTGAGATTGGAAAGTGTGAGGCCTCCTGCTTTGTTCTTCTTGCTAGGACTGTATATAACTAAGGTAGCGTCTCTCACACGAAGCTAGGCTGTGTGCCTCTGTGAAGCATCCTCACTTTGGTAGAGTGAGTTTACATCTTATGCTGCAGAAGACTCAATAAGAATTAAAACAGCTCTGAGAGGAGGGCCATCACTTACTTGAGTCCTTCTCCTTTACAAAGTTTTGGCAGAGAAAAGCCTCTATTAATATCTAGATATAGTTAAAAATCTTGACATAGAACACAGGAGGGACAATAAGTATATAAACTCTCCCTCCCCATGCTACATCATAGATTAATAACAATTAATACACATTTTCATTGTGTAATTATCTTTTAACTTAAAACCATATGCATATATCATTCAGGTATACTGTTTCTGTTTAAAATTCTTCTTCTTGTTATTTGCCATTGAGTCAGACCCAAATCATAGCGACCCCTCCTTGGGTTTCCAAGGCAGTATCACTACGGAAGTAGATTGCCCAGCCTTCCTTCTGAGGAGTGGCTGGTGAGTTTAATTGTTAGAAAAATTAAAAGAATTTTTTTAAAAAAGAATTTGTTTCTTCATGCATTATGACACTGTCTAAATTTTGTAATGTGTCTGCTATGTTTTAAAATAGTTTTGAAATGTAATTTTCTATTATACAATTTCAGAATTTTTAGAAAACAGTTTGTAGTTAGAGCGGTTTGTATAATTAAATCAACAGTCAATTTACTGAATACCAACCCTGCACCAAGGGCAGAATTACAAGACGTAATAAGGAACTGAAGTTTTTGTGTGAGAAACAAGGAACGAGAAGCCCCCATTTTAGTTCACGTGTCCATAAGACGATCAAATGTCAAAGATTTCAGGTTAGTGCACAGTACTCAGATAGCGTATTCATTTCATTTCAACAGACAGGAAACCAAAAGGAGAGTTTTGTATTCTTTAATTTTTCTCTCAAGTACATCAAGTTGAATCAATGTTGCTGAAAGAAGAAATCTTAGGAGTTATCCTTATTGCTGATGACAATAATGTCTGAAATGCCTTCCTCAATAGGCACTTCTTTTGTTCTCTCTCTGCCTGTTGGGAGAGCTGTCTTGTTAGGCCCTGTGCCATCAGGCCGCCCCATCCTCCTGCATTATGCATCTGTGGCAGTCTTTGGCTGGGAGATGGTATAAGGAGTGTACCCAGATAAAGGGCCAGAGGACTTGAGGTCAGGGGCTGGGTCTGTTCCAAATCACTTGTTGAAGGAAAATGTCCCACACTGGTCATATGCATTGGCCCACATACAGAAAATAAATGCCAGACTACTTCCCATTAAAATCATAATTGCCAGATTCTTTTGGAAAGTTGGAATCCCCAGTCCTACTGGGCAGAGGTACATCTGTCCATCACAGTTCCTACCGCGTCCCATTCACATTCAGGTCCTCTGCTCATTTATATCACCTTTCCAGCAAAAGGTCAAGCCAATCACTTACTTTCCCCAGGACTCAATGTCTTTATCTATTAAGAGGGAGATACAAATATTTTATAGGAAGCTTAGGAGAATACATGAGACTTATTCAGTGATCCGCTTTCGCAGATATTCTACACACATTTTTTTTTTTTTTAATTGTCCAGGTACAACGTCTCCCCTATATCTGGCTCTGCTTTCTCTTCTCCAGGTGTTCACCTGCTTCCAAACTGACCTGTCAACAGTGAGATAGACTCAGGTTCACTTGGCGCTGCTTTGCCTCATGTTCCTTTCACAGTCAACATAGTTCAATCTGTGATGTGGAGGGACCCTCATTAGAAGAGAAAATGTGAGATGAGGCAAGGGAAGAGAAAGAAAAAGAGGAGCAGAGAGGAAAGAAAGGAAAGGAATAGAGGTAAATGATTCATAGACTGTAGTCAAGAATAACGGCCATTCTGTTCAGAGAAGTCTATTCTGGTGATTTTTTTTTAAAAAAAAGAAATACAGTTTACATACACTTTCTCTCTAAGAAAGTCACCCACTCAGATCCTGATCCTAAAATAGCCAGAGTAGCATCCACTTGCTGGAGAAGAATGGTACCTAAGTCTTTGTCTCCATTGGCTGAGTCCAGACTGAATGGCAACAATTATATAACTCTTGCAGGCAGGAAAGCCCTGGTAGGGAATATTTCAGTAATTGCTTCCATTTCTGCATGTCATCTTGCTCAGACGGGTAGGAAACAGGTAATTTCCTGACTGCAGTGAGATAGAGAGGAGGCTACTGAGATGAATCTGACCTCCGACAGTGAGTGGAGGAGCATTTGCTTTGGGAGCAGATGAAAGGATGGAGGGGTCTTCACCACTAGGGCGGTGTAAGGTATGGTGGTGTAGTGGCCAAAGCATTGGGCTGCTAACCCAAATGCTGGCAGTTTGAACCCATCAGCCACTCTGCAGGAGAAAGATGAGGCAGTGAGTGTGTTTTGGTAAAGATTTACAGCTTTGGAAACCTTATGGGCTGTTCTTCTCTGTCCTAAAGGGTCACTATAAGTTGGAATCAACTTGATGGCAATGAGTTTGGCTTTGGGTTTTTAGGGCAACGTAATCAAAACTAAAGTAGAGGAAAATTTCCATCTCTTGGGATGGGTAGAGGACTTCATTAAACAGTTATGAGTAGGCCACTGGGTTCTGGAACTTGGGGGAATGAAAATCCTATCTAGCTTACAGAAAATAGGGCCTAGAAACTCAGCAACTTACTCAAGCCCATTTGGATGATAAAGAAAAAAATATTGAGAAGACATAATTTATTGATGACAAGTACTTTTGGAGTTCTGCAAATCTGGGTTTTAAATTCATATCCAATATTTGCTAGTTATGTGATCTTGGACAAGTTACTTAACCTCTTCAAACTGACTTTACACAATAAGGGTAATAATGCCTCTCTGTGGGTTGTGAGTGTTAGAATTAAAGTCTATAAAAATGTCAAGCACAGTAACTAATCTACTTCCCGATATGGACTAGCTACTCAATGAATTATAATATAAAATGTAGATTTACTGATTGGGTAGAATTGGAGGCAGAAATGTGGTAGGTTTGGGAATGGAAGAAGAGAACAAAAGTGATGGCAAAAAATATGTTTCTAGCAATGCCAGAGGGACCTGGATGTGGGTGATGCTATGTGAACAAAGTCATGGTTGGTATTAAAGACATTTTCCTTTTTATGTACAACTTGTGGATAGCTTCTGTGGGAGGACTATGGTGGTAGTCCTACCATAGATAGTTGGTGATAAATAAAGTATTTGCTTACCCCAATCTATGTCTGTTTGGACCAATCAGTCTTTAGGTTTTTTGGATACTGAGATAGTATCATAGATTCATTCCTCAATTCTGTCTTCTAAGGGATGGTTTAATCATTTAAGTATCTTAAGAAGCTTGCCATCATTTGTCCCTGTTTACTCTTGGGCTTTATATTTCACTACTTTCTCTCTTGAGGAGCTCTGGTAGCATAGTGCCTGAGGCACTTGACTACTAACCAGAAGGCTGGGGGTTCAAACCCACCAGCTACTCCTCGGAAGGAAGATTGAGCAGTCTACTTCCGTAGTGATACTACCTTGGAAACCCAGGGAGGGGTTGCTATAAGTCGGGTCCAACTCAAAGGCACATAACAACAACAACTTTCTCTCTTGAGCTCAAAACTCAGTTTTCATTCTGAATTTCTTTCAGTTCTTCAAAGGTAGCAGATATCACTGACCTTTGAGATACTCTGCCTGTACTTTAAGTCCCTGTTTGAATTTTTAACACTTATTCGTATACATCTCTTAATTTCCACACCTAGACTGGGTTAGCCTATTAAAGTATCTTCCTATCTTGTAGGAGTACATAGTCTGTAAAACAGAAAACTTTTCTGTATTGTCCATCATTATGTTTCCAGATCTTAGCCTAACACTTGACATGTAATAGAAGCTCCAAAGAAATTTGTCGACTAAATGATTTAATGAATTAATAATCTACAGAGCATATTATACGCATATAGTAGGAGATGGTACCCCTCTACAGCAACACCAAGATTACATCACTCAGTGGATGTGGTGTCCCACATTGCCATGCTTGTACCTTCATAATGGGGATTTAGCAAGCCACTGGGTTAGGGTCTTAACAACAAAAGAAAATAGGCAAGTGTTTTTTAAGGTGTCCTGCTCAGCTTTCCTGTAGTTCTTATGGAAGGCAATGGTAATGCAGAAACTTTGACGTTCTGGGTGTTTTCTCAGTTATTTCCAAATTCTAGGGAAGTCTCTAACATGTGGCAGGAGAGTCCTTATTTCAAAGGGTTCCTGTATTACCTTGAGTTAGAAGACATTTCTCCTTTTGCCCGGCACACCCATAAAATAAAAGCAGTGCCAGAAGCTTAAAAGGGAAGGTGACAAGTCCAATTCCCAGCTTGTCTTTGGATATATATAAAAAAAAATTCAAATGGCACAAATGATGAAATGTTAATCACTGGAGAAGTTTGACAAGGTCATAGCCAAGCTGAATTTTCCTATGCCTAATTTTAGCCATGCCATCCTGTTATCAGAGGGTAATTATCTTGTAGTAAGAACACATACCTTGCAATATGGGGAATAAACTTTTTATTAATGGGAAAAAAAGTTCATTTTGATACAATAGAGTCCATTAAAAAACTGTCACATCAAACCTCATAGAACATGAACCAGCCTACAATTTTTATAATTGTGACTAAAATTGAATAAGCTTAACAGATATTTCCCTTGGACTTCCACTTAATTGCTTTTTTCGAAGCTGTCATGAGGAAATTTTCCCTGGCCATATTTCAAGTCCTCATACTCCTATGAGGACACAATTGAGCTCCAGTCCCTGTGCCCTCAAGCAAGTGGTTTATATGTCAGGCTGCCTCCCCTGATTTCAACCAAGTTTATCTTGACTATAATGCTTGGCAAGATGTTCTTCCATAAATATAATGACAATAAGGGCATCACAAAATTTTTATAAAAATAAACGTTTCTCTCATTTCAATATTAAATTTCTTTCTATCATAATTATCCAATAGATTAGCTTCTCAAAACTTGAATGCTGTTTTGTGGAGTAAATTGATTTTTTTGTTTTGTTTTGTTAATTTGTTTCAAAACAGAACATTAGTTCCAACAATTGATTTAATCATTCTAAACATGAGAGCTGTTCTGTAGGTTGAAGGTTGTTTGTGGGAGGAAGTATAGCCCATTTGCCAACCATAACAGACAATGATAGACAGTAAAATTGCCACTGGTGACAAGTCTTTTCAAGGTGTACCTAAACTGGAAATAATTTGTGTTGATCTTATTTCCTGCTCTTATTGAGCGGGTACTCGGAAGGAAGGTTGGGCAATCCTACTTCCGTAGTGACACTGCCTTGAAAACCCAAGGAGGGGGTCGCTATGAGTCAGGGCTGACTCGACGGCAAATAACAACAACAGCAACAACATTGAGCGGGTATGCCGTAAGTACTTTAGGGTGAAATATTCTTATTTAGAATTGGTTATTCCTAACACAGGAGCTCTGGTAGCATAGTGCCTAAGGCACTTGACTGCTAACCGGAAGGCTGGCAGTTCAAACCCACCAGCTACTCCTCAGAAGGAAGGTTGGGCAATCCTACTTCCATAGTGCTACTGCCTCAGAAACCCAAGGAGGGGTCGCTATGAGTCGGGGCCGACTCCACAGCAAATAACAACAACAACATTCCTAACACATTATTAGCAGGTTGGCTTTTCTATTTTTATTTCCCAAAACCAAGGCCAAGTCAGAATGTGTGGACTGTTACTCAGTTTGGGAATCTATGAACTTGGCATGGATGTTCTTTTGCACCCATGGTAATTCCATTGACTTCTTTATAAAATCTTTATTTGTTATTTAGATATACTTGGCATTAAAACAAAATTACTTATTTATTTCCAAAATATTTCTGACTATGTTAGCCTATTGGGAGAGCTGGTGGTGTAGTGCCTAATGCATTTGACTGCTAACTAGAAAGAAGGCTGGTGATTCAAACACACCAGCCACTCCTCGGAAGGAAGATTGGGCAATCTACTTCTGTAGTAATACCGCCTTGGAAACCCAAGGAGGGGTTGCTATGAGTCAGATCCAACTCGATGGGAGTGATTTTGAGGTTAGCCTATTAAGTCCCAGTGAGCTACAGCCCCCAAATACTTGGCCCTTTCTTTTCTTTCTGTCGCCCTCTTTCCCCTGAGAGTTTCTAAACATCTTGCATTTCTCATGTTCTCCTTTCTTTGTTTGTCTTTACTTTAAGATTACATCACCATTGTATTTGCACCTACATCAGGGACAAAGCAAAGGTAAAGCCCATTGTCATTGAATCAATTCTGATTCACAGCAACTCTATAGGACAGAGTAGACTGCCCACAGGGTTTCCAAGGCTCTAGATCTTTGTGGAAGCAGACTGTCACATCTTTCTCCCATGGAGTGGTTGGTAGGTTTAAACTGCTGATGTTTTGGTTACCAGCTGAGCTCTTAACCACTGCACCAGCAGGGCTTCTGGAGCAAGGTTCGAGAGATAAAATAGATATACATCACTTTGTGTGCCTGTGCTCGATAAAAGTGCTGGAAGAACAGATGAAAGTTACTTGTGCAATTCTTTCCCTTTTTTTCTCTCTGCCTCCCTCTCTAGCAGTCACACACCTAATTGTGTGCACCATGCAGGGACTCACATCTGGGGTAAAGTGGAAAATAACTCTTCCTCTCCCAAGTTTGATTCCCTGTCTTTCTTAAAGATATGGAAGCAGACAAAAAACTCTCAATAGCAAAATAAGAAGAAACATGTGCTTATATGTGGACAATAATCTATTCCAAGGAGCTAATCAATAAAGTATTAAACTGATGAAGAATTAAAAACGTTCATTATTTCCATTGTTTATTATTTATTTCATATGTGCTGCTTGTGTTGGACACAGAGTACATTTTGAACCTTCAGCCTAAAAGGCATCTACTTTTTCTACCTCCTTATATGAGGAAAACAGTCTTCTAGAGGTTTGTCAGGATGTCAAGGCTGCTGGTGCCACAAGCCCCCCACTGACACAATATGATTTTCTGTGTCTCCACTTGCATCTGCAGGCAGAGGATCCCAAAACCCACCCAAACCCATTGCCATAGAGCCAATACTGACCCATAGCTACCCTATACAACAGAGTAAAACTGCCCCAAAGGGTTTCTAAGACTGTGATCTTTACAGAAGCAGACTGCTTCATCTTTCCCCCACAGAGTGGCTGGTGGGTTCGAACTGCCAATCTTTCAGTTAGCAGCTGAGCATTTAAGCACTCACTGTGCTGCCAGGGCTCCTAAATAAAGCAAAGGATCAGTGCCTGCAAATTAATCCAATCTCAATCCAGACACAGAGTTGTGCTGGTGGGGATATCTATCCCCATTTTAGAGCAAATGGAGATTCAGAAACCTGAACCTGATAAGTCTTCGGGCAACCTTGCTGCCAGAATGTATTGCCAAGAGACTGCAAGTCATCAGCCCCTTCTGACTCATTAGAGAACTTATTCTCTTGATATGCAAAAGAAAGTATGGGAGGGGTTTATTGGAGTGCTAATGAGAGAGGTAAGTGACTAGAATACCTGCCCAGACGGGAGGTCACAGCTTTATAGAGGGCTCAAGGGGCCATTAAGAAAAGAAAAAGGCTTAGAAGTCTACCTTGAGGCCTACAAGAGAGATTAATCAAGGGGCCATGCTGTCCAGTGGCAGCAGAGATCTGGAAGGGGAAGGGCTGTGTACTTGACAAATGAATACGCCAGTCAGGAGAGGGAGAAATGGGGAACATTGAGGTGGTAGTTCCCTTGTCTTGTTTGAGACGGCAATTTTCTAGGACTGCAGGAGAAAAAACACAACTTTGTAGAGAGTGGATGAGATGATCTCCATCCCTCCTTTGCCAAGGACGTAAAAATAATTTGTTCTGTTCGAAATGTCTTTATTTCGTGCTTTTAATATGCTTTGTCATGAAAGGAGGATGGAGTGGCTACCCAGTAAGGTACCCTTCTAATAACAGGTCTTTCCAAGCCAACAAAAAGACTACCCACGCTGGGATTTTAGCCAGTCATTCATTCAAGAAGAGTTAGGAAGCCACCTTTATTTTCTGTTCCCTGGCAACAGATGAAGGAGCTCTGGTGGCATAGTGGATAAGGCATTTGGCTGCTAACTAGAAGGACAGCAGTTCAAATCCAACAGCTTCCCTGTGGAAGGAAGACGGAACAATCTACTTCTGTAAAGATTTATAGCCTCGGAAACCCAAGGGGGTTGCTATGAGTCAGAATTAGTTCCATGGCAGTGAGGTTTTTTTTTTTTTGGGGGGGGGGGATAGATGGAATGACAGACCATTGATTTCCACTTTTGTAAGCTACCCTTGGTCCTTGCAGGGTAAATAATTGTGCCAGACTTGCAAATGGGAAAAAATGGAAATGATTTAAGAGTGCTGATTCGAAATTCAGAAACATCTGCTTTAAAGATGATAACTCCATCCCTTAAGAGATGTAAGATCAGTTTCTGCATCTGTAAAATGGAATCAGTTGAATTCACTAATATGATGATTCTGAGCTTTCAATGGAATGTTGTTGTTGTTGTTATTGTTATGTGCCGTCAAGTCAAACCCGACTCATAGCAACCCCTCCTTGGGTTTCCGAGGCAGTATCTCTACGGAAGTAGGATTGCCCAACCTTCCTTCCGAGGAGTGGCTGGTGGGTTTGAACCGCAAGGAATGAAGCATTGCCTGGCAAATACACAAAATGCCAGCTTTCATTTTATAACCATTGTCATTTTTATTATTATTGTTATCTGCGAGCACTGTGTCTAACCATCCCTAGCATAAATATACTTCTAATGATATTGTCATGAAATTTTTGCAGTTTGAACTTTCTGTTAAGTAAGAGAGAAGTAGATAATAAAAAACTGTGTGAGAAAGAGGAAGAGAAGACATAGATGCTGATTTCAATAATCTTTTTCCTCTAAATTGGAAAGTAGAGCTAACAGGCCTTTCCCCACCCCAAACAACTGGAATACTTATGTCTTCATCACAAACAGCTCAAATATTGTTGTTTTAAGATTACAGTTTCCAGATCACTATGCTTTTCACCCATTCCAAAGAAAGGTGATCCCACAGAATGTGGAAATTATCAAACAGTATCATTAATACCACATGGCAAATAAGATCTTACTGAAGATAATTCAAAAATGGATGCAGCAGTATACTGACAGAGAGCTTCCAGAAATGCAAGCTGGATTCAGAAGAGGACGTGGAAAAAGGGATATCATTGCTGATGTCAGATGGATCTTGTTGTTGTTATGTGCTGTCGAGTTGGCCCCGGCTCATAGCGACCCCTCCTTGGGTTGCCAAGGCAGTATCACTATGGAAGTAGATTGCCCAACCTTCCTTCTGAGGAGTGACTGGTGGGTTTGAACTGCCAGCCTTCAGTAGGCAGTCAAGTGCCTTAGGCACTACGCTACCAGAGCTCCTCCCAGATGGATCTTAGCTGAAAGCAAAGAATATCAGAAAGATGTTTACTTATGTTTTATTGACTATGCAAAAGCATTCCACTGTGTGGATCGTAATAAATTGTGGATAACATTGAGAAGAATGGGAATTCCAGAACATGTAATTGTACTCATGAGGAACCTGTACATAGACCGTGAGGCTGGCATTTGAACAGAACAAGGGGATAATGCATGGTTCAGAATCAAGAAGGGAGTGTGTCAAGGTTGTATCTTTTCACCACACTAATTCACTGTGTATACTGAGCAGATAATCCAAGAAGCTGGATTATATGAAGAAGAACATGGCATCAGGATTGGAGGAAGACTCATTAGTTACCTGCGATACGCTGACGACACAACTTTGCTTGCTGAAAGTGAGGATGAGTTGAAGCACTTACTGATGAAGATTGAAGACTACAGTCTGCAGTATGGATTACATTACACCTCAACATAAAGAAAACAAAAATCCTCACAACTGGGCTAATAAGCAGCCTCACAATAAGTGGAGAAAAGGTCAAAGTTGTCAATGCCTTCGTATTATGGTTCTACAATCATCAATGCCAACAGAAGCAGCAGTCAAGACATCAAAAGACATATTGCACTGGGCAAATCTGTTGCAAAAGACCTCTTTCAAGTGCTGAAGAGCAAAGATATCTCCTTGAAGACTAAGATGCACCTAACCCAAGCCATGGTATTTTCAGTCGCCTCATATGCATGTAAAAGCTGGACAATGAATAAGGAAGACTGAAGAAGAGTTGATGGTTTTGAATTGTGGTGTTGGAGAAGAACGCTAAGAGTACCATGGTCTGTTGAAAGGACTAAGAAATCTGTCCTGGAAGAAGTGCAGCTGGAATCCTCTTTAAACGGAAGAATGGCCAGACTTTGTCTTACCTGCTTTGGTAATGTTGTCAGAAGAGACCATTCTCTGGAGAAGGATGTCATGCTTGGTAAAGTAGAGGGTCAACATAAGAGGGGAAGGCCCTCAACAAGATGGATTGACATGGTGACTGCAATGATGGGCTCAGGTCTAGCGGGCATCGTCAGGGTGGCACAGGACCGGGCAGTGTTTCATTCTGTTGTACATAAGGTAGCTATGAGTCGAGACAACTCAATGGCACATAACAACAATAACAACAACAATGCTTTTCGCAATTCAATACATCTAATCATTTTCAGATACTTTTGTGGAAAGAAATGCTTTTTTAAAAATTGCATCTTAAAGTTATGAGCCTTCGTATCAGGGCTATCCATTAATTCTTCAATAATGATTTTCACATTTTCATTTTCAGAATTACATAATAGGAAAATTTACAATTGCAAGTGATTATAATGTTATTAGTCTTATAAATTACAAATGAGGAAATAGGATAAAAGAGGTGAAACAACCATCTAAATCCACACAGCAAATTAACACAAGAACCCAGATCTCCTACCTTCTAAGATGGAGTTTTCCTCACCTACCCTACTCCATTTTCTATCTAACTCAAAAATAAATGAATAAATGTGTCATCTCAAAAAGTTGCTCATTCTTAAGAATGGTCAAATATTTTTGACTGGCTTTTTAATTCCCCTGAACATAAATGATCATTCTTGATGAGTGGTTCTTAACAAGGATGGTTTTGCACCCTAGGGACATTTGGCAATGTTTGGAGACATTTTCAGTTGTCCCAATTTGGTGGTGGAGGTGTAAGGAGAGGGGATGGTTGCTGTGGCATCTAATACATGGAGCCCAGGGATGTTGCTCAACATGTGATGCACAGGAAAGCCCCTTGACAACATAGAGTTATCCGGCCAAAACGTCAACAGTGTTGCAGTTGGAGATCCTTGCTCTAGATACAGGTATGGCTGTCAGAGCTGGGCTTCTGATCCACATCCTCTCCTAAGTGTTTGCCATTGAAAGAATGTCAGGGTACGAAACAGATTTCTTAACATAAGATTGCATGAGACAGGAGCTGAATGGCATTATATGCCCTTAAAAAGAATTCCAGTTGAGTGAGACAATCTCAAAACGTAGGGAAGCATTGTTGTCCTCTCCATTATCATCTCAGGGTTGATTTTATTAAATCCGTTTCAACCTGATGTATCAAGAAAGATTTTTTTACCATGTGTGTCTTAAGGATATGGATCATTATTCTGTCTGTCTTTTCCATCAAGATTTTCACGTCTGACCTTAGAAATCAGAACAACTATTCTTCCAGTGAATCTCTGGATGGTGCAATTGGGTAAGTGGTTGACTATCAACTGAAAATCACTTGAATCCACCCACAGGCGTCTTGGAAAAGAGGCCTGGTGATCTGTTCCCAAAGATCACAGCCTTGAAAATCTTATGAGGTGCAGTCCCACTGTGCTGCACACGGGGTTGTCGTGAGTTGAAGTTGAGGTGACAGCAACCAGGTTTTTTTTTTTTTTTCTAAATCCTTCTTGTAAGTAATTAAGGAGCTCTGGTTGTGTAATGGTTAAAGCATTTGGCTGCTAACCAAAAGGCTGGTAGTTCGAACCCACCATCCACTCTGTGGAAGGAAAATGAGGTAATCTGCTTCTGTAATGGTTTACAGCCCTGGAAACGCAATGCGGATCACTGAGTTGGAATCGACTTGATGGTAGTGAGTTTGTTTTTTTGAGTAAGTAATTGCTTAGTTCTCATTTTCATGGGCAGGTTTTCCATTTTGGAAAATGATCGGTTTTACATTTTGCTGTCAGAAAGCTTAGAGCCAAAAGTATGTGGGCCAACATAATATTAATTTTTAATTTCAGTCCTAACTGTACTTATGTCTCTAGTCCTGGTTTTACCACTCATGTCAAGCTAATTTGAAACTAATACTTTCATTTATTATATATGACTTTTTAGGCAGTCATGAAATACTTACAAAACATGATTGGATATAATAAAAAAATAAAAGTTAAATACAATGCACTTGAAATTGCAAAAAAAAAAAATTAAAGTGCTACGTTGTACCATAAATGCAATAGGATTTTAGGTGGGAAAGAAAGGAAAGAAAATAGTTGTTGTTGTTATGTGCCCTCGAGTTGGCCCCAACTCACAGCGACCCCTCCTTGGGTTTCTGAGGCGATATCACTACGGAAGTAGATTGCCCAACCTTCCTTCCGAGGAGTGGCTGATGGGTTTGAACTGGCAGGCTTCTGGTTAGCAGTCAAGTGCCTTGGGCACTATGATTCCAGAGTTGCTCAGAATAGAAAATTGACCTTTCTGTCTCGGTGATGGGTCCTCTAGAGTTCTGATGCCAGCGGGGCCTAGCAAAGTATCACCCCATAGTGACCAATAGCTGGAGAATGAACACGTATCAGTCCTAGCGAGGGGCAGTGCTGCTTCAGCGGGAGACCTGAGCGTGATTCCCGGCCAGTGCCCCTCATGCTCAGCCCCCACTCGCCTGTCACTGGAGGTGGCCGTGTTGCTCGGATGCTGACCAGGTTTCAGGAGAACTTCCAGACTGAGATGGACGAGGAGGGCAGGCCTGGGGATCTAGGTCAGCCTGTGAAGGCCCGATGCTTTGTAACGCTCCAGTCTAACTGATCATGGGGACGGGGCAGGACGGATCAGCTTTCTGCTCTATTGTGCGTAGGGTCACCATGAGTCAGGGGCCAAGTCAGTGGGAGCTAACAAAAACAACACGTCCTTGTGAGTCCTCTTTGTCCCAGCTCCCACATATGGCACCTGAACTAATCCTTTATGAAACCCTTTCTAGGAGGTGGAACTACGGCATTCTACCACCCAGGTTCTTGGAAGTCATTCCTGCCCTGCCTGTGATCATGTACCAAAGAGTAAAATATAAGAGGTCTGACCCAAATTCAACTTAATTAATCGTTAATTAGTTAATTAATCTTAATTAATCATTCTATTAATGCTTAATGCAAAACCTTCTCTGATTAGTAGGTGGATCTTCATGACATGCAGACAACCATTTTTTCTTTATACGTTTCCTTCTGAATCTTCTCTTCAGCCACTGATTCTCAGCCTCCTCCTTCCCTTTGTTGCCTTTTCTCCCTCTGACTTTCCATGCTTGTTTCTCACCTTACATTGACTTTGTTATCATGCTTCCCATTCCTGGTAACAGTACAGATTTCCCTAGACCTCAAAACCCTGTGATCTGGCTGCCCAGTTGTCTGAGTGTTTAGGGCAAGTTTCTTAGGACTCCTTTCCCCTGATGCATACCTTTAGGGTGAAGGAGCTTCCTACCTGGTCCTCCTCTGCTGACTACCCATGCCCAGGCCTTTTGTGCATGTGGGAAACTGGCCTTCCCATCACGCATATCACAGTAGACTTATTTTGTTCTTTCTCTAAACCTAAAACCAAAAACCAAACTCACTGCCATTGAGTAGGTTCTGACTCATAGCGACCCCTCCTTGGATTTCTGAGGCAGTATCTCTACAGAAGTAGATTGCCCTGTCTTCCTTTTGAGGAGTGGCTGGTGGGTTTGAACCTTCAGCCTTGTAGTTAGCAGTCAAAAGTCTTAGGCACTACACAACCAGAGCTCAGAACCTAGATACCATTAAATAGATAATTAAAGCTATGTCCATAATCAACCTATGACTGGTTTTTCTGAGAGCACTTTTCACAACCTGATAGCTTAGACTTATTTGTTGATAGTTTATCACAGATACTACATAAGCATTGTGAAATGTAGACATTGTCTTTTCTTATTGTCTCCTATAGCACTGGCATCTAGACCAAAGTTTGGCATATAGTAGATTCTCACTAACAATTTTAGAATGAGTTAGCTGGACTTCTGTACCATTCAAGGAGCTCTGGTAGTGTAGTGGTTAAGACATTTAGCTGCTAATCAAAAGATCAGTGGTTTGAACCCACCAGTTGCTCCATGGAAGAAAGCTGAGGCAGTCTGCGTCCATAAAGATTTACAACCTTGAGAACCCAATGGCAGGTTGCTGTGAGTTGGAATTGACTCAATGGCAATGAGTTTGGTTTGGTTTATTGTACCATTCAGGGTTCAATCAGGAAATATAAACGACTCTGGATACTCTATCTAGGAAGAAATTTAATACAGGTAATCAGATGCTTGCAAAACAATTGAAAGGCTTGCAACACCAGGTTCTAGATTTCCTGAGCTCTACAGAACTGATCTTAGAGCCTTGACACTTAAACTGTGCTCTGAGGACCAGCTGCATTGGCGTCACCTGGAGGCTTGCTTATCACAGATCACATCCTGGACAAACTGAGTCAAAATCTAATTTTAATAACATCCCCTATTTATTGGTGTGCACTACATTAAAATGTGAGAACTCCTGTCCAGCAGGTCAAGGGCTGTGAGTGGCACATACAGCTAAACACTGGACTAAAAACTGAACATTGTCAGTTCAAACCCACTTGGAGATGCCTCAGAAGACAGACCTGGTGAACTGCTTCTGAATGGAGCAGTTTTACTCTGCACACATGGGGTCACCAGGAGTGCTGGCAAGTGATGGCAACCAATACCAGCTAAGCAGGAGCACTTCTGAGGCTACAGCTAGAGCTATGCTGCCCCCTGGCTGTTATAACTCCTCTCCACGCCCAGGACCTGGATAATGGACACTCAAAGGTATGATCTGGGGATAAGAACCCAACACAAGGAGCCTCCACCACTTCCCTGCTTTCCGACTCCTTCACTGCTGGACAAGGCACGCTGTAGCGCTGCTTAGGGCATCCTTGTGTGTTCATGACCCTGCTAGATAGCTGAAGAGAACTTTCTCCATCTCATTTTCATTTTCTCAATCTCACAGACTTTATTTCTTACGCAAGGATTCCTGGCTAACTAAAAAATTGGCTCTTCGAATCTACCCAGAAGCTCTATTGGAGAAGGACCTGGCAGTTAGCTGCCATAAGATTACAGCCAAGAAAACCCTGTGGGGCAGTTCTACTCAGTCTCATCACGTGGGATTGCTGAGTTGGCTTGAGGGCATCTGACAACAACATTTCTCATATAGAAGCCAGTTAGGAACCCTGCAACGAAGTCTGGGAAATGTACTTTGTTGCTTTCCACCTTCTCCAACGAAATCAAGGTAGAAGAGAGGCTGAGTAACCAAGCCAAAGCTGCTGGTGCAGGGTGGGCGTACTGTGGTCTCTCTCTAGATGCCCTTGGCTCTCTTTTACTGGTCCTGGGCACTCATCACCCGGGTTCTGTGTGCTTTGCTGCTAACCTGGAACCTGCAGCTTTCTTTAGAGGAAGGCCCTTGAGCAGCTGGAGCCAAATGCATCCCCAACCTTGCCTGTGATTTACCGACTGCCTGACGATAGCGGGTAGTCATTGCAGCCAATGATTTATCGGGGTAGGGCTAAAGCAACTCAGCTGAGGCTGGGATCCAGCCTGAAATCCCAGCCTTTCTTGGCTTCTTCCCTCTTCCCTATGCTATTTTTCCTACTCCTTTTATCGGTATTCCAAGGAGTTGTTGTTGTTTTTATGTGCCATCGAGTCAGACCCGACTCATAGCGACCCCTCCTTGGGTTTCTGAGGCAGTATCACTACAGAAGTAGACTGCCCAATCTTCCTTCCAAGGAGTGGCTGGTGGGTTTGAACTGCCAGCCTTCTGGTTAGTAGTCAAATGCCTTAGGCACTATGCTACCAGAGCTCTGATGGATACTTCCTTAATATACACTTGGTGCATGTACCCTGGCCTCAGGCTCTGCCTCAGAACCTGACAATATAAGCAATTAATTTGGGGTGAACAAAGCAAGACTTAAGGCACTCTGGTGGCATGATGGGTAAGACACTTGGCTGCTAACCAGAAGGTTGACAGTGCTAACCCACCAGCTGCTCCGTGGGAGGAAGATGAGGCAATCTACTCCGTAAAGATTTATAGCCTTGGAAACCCTTGGTTGCTGAGTCTGAATCAACTTGGTGGCAGTGGGTTTTGTTTTTTTGGTTTAAGCAAGGCTTTCTGTAATAAGGGAAGAGAGACCCCAGATTCAAACAGGTTCAATAGAGACACTTTCATTAAGCCTTGGACGGGACAAAGACAAAACAAAGACAATCATCCAGGATGAGGGAAACATCAGCGTACACAGTACAGAAAGCTGAGTGGAGTCCACCAAGTCATGGCCATGGGGCTAATAGTATGTGATTGAAAAAAAAAGGGTGTTATCATCACAAAATCATGATTGGCGGCAGATCGATTCATCACTGTTGCAGGAGGGACTGCAAAAGTGGGGGGAAAGGCCATGATTAGCATATGTACATAACTGAAGATAGAAAATGGTTCCAGGATTGGTTCTGGGCCTTGACTACCTGGCGAGCTGGTGTTTCAGACACACTGACTCATGACCATGCAGCCTGAGTCTTAGCCACAAGGTGGCTACCAAACAATACCAAGACCCCAACCTTAATTTAAATCAGAAAAGGACACACTCAGGCAAGTTCCCTAGTTCCTTGTGTGAGCATAATCTACTTTCAGCAAACTGCCTCTTTTGTCCGGGAACTTGTCTGTGCACAGCCACAATGCTAGTTTAATGGTCAGAAAGAACCCAAATAGTATCTGAAAGTTATGTCAAGCCTCAAAATGGAGGTAGGGCTCCCACTGCAGACAGCCTACCGTAAACCCAAGTGCTTTAGAATTTAAACTCTAATACATTTACTTTCAGATTTGCAATTACTTCCCCTGCTACTGATTTATTGCAACTGGTAATAGGAAATCCATATAATCCCTTCCTTCAGGTAGAAACTAAGTATCTCAGAAGAATAGCACCTGTTTTCTCAGGTCTGATCTTTCTGTAAATTTGTGCTAGTTGATTATAAGTTTATTATTCCCTAAATACTCAAAGAAAAATCTTTTTCCTCCAAGTTCTTAAATTTGTTCCATTCTTTCAGTCTTCCTTCAAAAGGAATTTTACTTTCCTTTAAACAGTTACATAAATTTCAAAAATAACTATAATGTCTTTACATAATTAATTGCTATGCCCTCTGGATCATTTTGTTAGTAGAAAACGTGAAGATTCCAATATATTAATCCAATGATTTATATATCTTGCATAGAAGATATGAGATAATCTGCAATTGTTTTGATTAACTGTGACAAAGCTGGCTTTTTAAATGATCTATTCACATGATTATTTAAATCTTATAGTCACTCTGGTCTATTTACAGAGCTGAGAACTCAAAGAATAAAGATATAAAGATAGTATTTTTATCTTCAAGACATGTACAGTCTATTTGAACTCATGAACTATCATGGGTTCAAAAGTCCAGAGGCTGTTTTAATGTTCCAGTTTTTAACTTAATTGTATTATGTATAAGAAATTAGATTAATACATAGATTTGGGTCGATTTCCATTCAGTTCACTAATTTTATTTTTTAACTTTGATTTTAACAGTCTTATTCTAAAGAAATCCTTTTTTTCTTCCATTTTGAGACTTCCAAAAGAACAGCCAATACTCACTATCTCTACTTCCTTATCCCTCATTTACTCTCCTTTCCATTTTAATCTCCTTCTCCTTCCTAACTACTGAAAATGCACTAGCATCCATCACTATGGACATTTCCATCCTGGGGACATTTTTCCATGTTCATCTCTCTAAAAGAGTTAAAAACCAAAAAGTTAAACCCACTGCCATCGAGTCACTTCTGACTGCCAGCAACCCCCTTAGGGTTTCCAAGGGTGTAGATATTTACGGAAGTAGATTGCCTCATCTTCCTGCTGTGGAACAGCTGATAGGTTCAAACCGCCTACCTTCTGGTTAACAGCTTAATGCCTTAACCACAGCACCACCAAAGCTCCTTTTATATGAGTCAAGTACCTTGAAATTCTTGACCATATTTTCTATGGTACTGCTTGTTGTTGTTGTTGTTGTTATGTGCCGTCGAGTCAGACCTGACTCATAGCGACCCCTCCTTGGGTTTCCCAGGCAGTATCACTACAGAAGTAGATTACCCCATCTTCCTTCCGAGGAGTGGCTGGTGGGTTTGAACCGCCAGCCTTCTGGTGAGCAGTCAAGTGCCTTAGCCACTATGCTACTAGAGCTGCTAGGTTCCCACATTTCAGATTCTTCATATTCCCCCTGTACTCGTGAAGTAATCAAACTTTTTATTTTTCCCTGATCTTGTCCATGTCTGCATTTTAAACACAGTAGAATCCTAGTAATAAGCATCTACAGTTTATTATGTTAGCAATTCAAAAATAATAGCACTTTACTGATACTCCAGGGTCTGCTTTTTATCGCTTCAGCCTGTGCTTTGTTTCATCCTTGGGATTGGGGCTGGGGAGGGGTGGAATCAACCCTGTGTGAACCTATTAGGCTCGTGATGGGGAAGGAATGGACCTAGGAAATGCTAGGAAGGCTGTGATGTATTATATGCATACATACACGTGTGTGTGTATACATACATACACATATATATGTCTATATACACATATTGTTGTTAAGTGCCATCTAGTCAGCTCCTACTCATAGTTACCCTATGTGCAGCAGAATAAAACGTTGCCCGGTCTTGTACCAGCCTCACAATCCTTGTTATACCTGAACCCATTGTTGCATTCACTGTGTCAATCCATCTTGTTGAGGGTCTTCCCCTTTTTTGCTGACCAAGCATGATATTCTTCTCCATGGAATGGTCCCATCTGACAACATGACCAAAGTAGATGAGATGAAGTCTGGCCATTCTTGCTTCCAAGGAGCATTCCATCTGTACTTCCTCCAGGACATATTTGTTCATTCTTCTGGTGGTCCGTGGTACTTTCAGCATTCTTTGCCAACACCACAACTCAAAAGCATCTGCTCTTCTTCAGTCTTCCTTATTCATTGTCTACGTTTCGTATGTGTGTGAGGAGATTGAAAATACCGGTAGCATAGCCTGCAGCCTCACAGCAACATGCAAGCCACCACAGTACAACAAACTGGCAGATGAATGGTGGATATATACATTCCACACATATATGTGTGTGTGTGTGTGTGTGTACATACACACACATTGCTGTATGCCATTGAGTCTATTCCACTTCATAGCAACCCTGGAGGACAGAGTAGAGCTGTCTCGTAGGGTTTCCAAAGCTGTAATGTTTACAGAAGCACACTGCCACATCTTTCTTCCACGGAGCAGCTGGTAGTTTCAAACCACCAGACTTTCAGTTAGCAGCCTAGTGCTTAACCACTGCACCACCAGGGCTCCTTACATACCTCTCTGTATCTCTCTCTGTATCTCTCTCTACCAAACTCACTGCCATAGAGTTGATTCATAGCAACCCCCTTTGGGTTTCCGAGGTGGTAAATCTTTATGAAAGTGGATTTCCCAGTCTTCCTTCCACGGAGTGGCTGGTGGGTTTGAACCGTCAACCTTCTGGTTAGCAGTCAAATGCCTTAGGCACTACATCACCAGAGCTCCATATATGTATGTGTATATGTATATGTATATGCATATGTATATGTATATGTATATGTATATGCATATGTATATGTATATGTATGTTGTTGTTGTTGTTATGTGCTGTCAAGTCAGACCCGACTCATAGTGACCCCTCCTTGGGTTTCCAAGGAAGTATCACTACGGAAGTAGATTGCCCCATCTTCCTTCTGAGGAGTGGCTGGTGCCTTACCCACTATGCTACCAGAGCTCCCATGTATATCTATAGGTATAGGTATAGGTATAGGTATAGGCACATGTATATATATATATGTGTGTGTGTGTGTATATATATATATATATATATATATATATATCTACATGTATATATATATGTGTGTGTGTGTGTGTATGTATATATGCAGTGAATTGCTTGATGTGGCCCTTCTAGCCATTGTCCCCCATTCTGTGATGTATTGTAAATCCTGTTATCCATGCCTGTTTGGGGTGGTGTGGTAGTTAAGGTCAGGTATCAACTTGGCTGGGCAGCTGGTAGTAGTCATTCCCTATAATGACTAGCAATCGGCTCTGTGGTGGGATTTGTCTTGAGCTGCTGATTATTAAAGCCATCCACTTGGCTTATTTCTGTTGGAGCAACACAGATGGAATGTATCTTGAGTCCCGCCTTACTGGAGGGTATAATTCAAATTACCACCCTTAGCTTCCTTGAGGGTATACCTACGAATCTCCTGGGAAGGTTTGCCCTCCTCTTGCTTGGCTTCTGTGTTTTGGCTCATCCTCATCTCACCCCTGGATTTGGGACAGCAGCCGTCATCTGATCTGCTGATTGGGGTTCATCAGACCCCGAGAATTGGGAGGATCCTCCAGACCCATTCACGGACCTGGGACTCGCCAGCCTGGCAGCCTCCACCACTACTACGTGAGGCGATTCCTTGGGTGTCTGTGAGTTCTGTGAGGCCTTACAGTGAAATGCAGAACCCTAAGATGGGGGAAATTACTGGGAGGAGGAAGAGGAGTTAATGTCTGAAATGATGGAGTGGCACGGTAGTTTGGACATTTGGGACATCTTTAACCTCTGCCTCATGAGGACTGGCCTTGTGCTGATCTTTCTGAAAGAAATTATCAAGCAATATATATATATATTTGTTTGTTGTTGTTATGTGCCATCGAGTCAGACCCGACTCACAGAGACTCTTCCTTGGGTTTCCGAGGCTGTATCGCTATGGAAGTAGATCGCCCCATCTTCCTTCAGAGGGGTGGCTGGTGGGGGGTGAACCGCCAGCCTTCTAGTTAGCAGTCAAGTGCCGTAGGCACTACACTACCAGAGCTCCTTTATTTATTTATTTATTTATTTATTTATTTATTTATATAAAACAACTCACTGCTGTCAAGTCAACTCGACTCATAGTGACCCTTCCTTGGGTTTCTGAGGCGGCATCTCTACAGAAGTAGATTGTCTAATCTTCCTTCTGAGGAGTGGCTGGTGGGTTTGAACTGCCAACCTTGTGGTTAGCAGTCAAATGCCTTAGGCACTATGCCACCAGAGCTCCCATATGTATATATACATACACCAAAACAAACAAACAAACAAAAAACTCACTGCCATTGAGTTGATTCAACTCACAGCAACCCTCCTTGGGTTTCCAAGGCAGTATCTCTATGGAAGTAGATTGCCCAATCTTCCTTCTGAGATACATACATATATATACATATATCATATATGCATATATGTATGTGTATGTGTGTGTTTATCATGGCTGGGTATTATTGTCATATTTTATGGAAGAAGATCAGAGACATTAAAGTGCCTACAGGTAAAGCAATTGGCTGCTAACCAGAAGGTGGGATGTTCAAACCCACCAACTGCTCCACATAAGGAAGATGAGGCAATCTACTTCCATAAAGATTTGCAGCCTTTGGAACCCAATGGGGTTTGCTATGAGTTGGAACTGACTTGATGGCAGTGGGTTTGTTTTTCGTCACTCCAGGTACGTGACTGGTAATGTTGTTGTTGTTGTTATGTGCCATCGAGTCAGACCCGACTCACAGTGACCCCTCCTTGGGTTTCCGAGGCAGTATCACTACTGAAGTAGATTGCCCACTTCCTTCCAAGGAGTGGCTGGTGGGTTTGAACTGTTGGCCTTCTGGTTAGCAGTCAAGTGCCTTAGGCGCTATGCTACCAGAGCTCCTGTGACTAGTAATAGAACTTTCTAAAAAAGAGATCTTATCTCAGTGTCAGTGTCAGTACTGAGTATTCTCTCAGTAATTGCAGATATTTAAAGCTTAAAGTGTCTTAAAGCTCTAATGCATAATCTTTTCCCATAGTTCTTATTTGTTGGGCCCCAGGGGTTCTGAAATGGTCCAAACAGCAATTCTTCCTTACAATCAAGCAAACAGATTTGCTTTGATCTGCTTTACATTTTGGACTAGAAAAGATTCTAGTGAGAGGAAAGATTTTTGTCTTAGATAAGTCTTTAATCAATTGATCTGATTCATTTTAGAGACGTTATGTGTCCAATGCTATGATCAGTTCAAAAGATGTTAATAGTGACTTTACCCATCTCTGCCGCTGTAATCAACAATGTAAATGGAACTGTATTAAACCATCCTTGAGGTAAATATGATGAATAGAACAGATATTCAAGTTTTCCCATTCCTCACTTTATCCAAGTATCTAAAGATATTCTCAGCCATCCAATAAATATGAAAGAAATGGTTCTTTTGCCTGGAAAGTTGTGCTTCTCTGTGGCAGTTATTCTAACAAAAGGGGAAGATAATAGAATAGGGAGGGATAGGAATGGAGAGAAACTCTTTCATGGTGTAAAGTATCCCTTGGTCATTAAAACATTTTGAAGATCCCTCTCTTCTCCCCACACTGATTATAATTTAATGAAAAAGCACTGTTATACTCTTTGCTGCCTAACTATCTGTATGTGGGGGTGTTGGCCCCACTCTGTTAATCCCATCATTCTCTGTAGAAGAATGAGCTTATTTCCTGAAAAAATGCCTAAAAACAGAGGACACATTTACTGTCTTCTCCTACACACTCCACCCTTAACATAAAATTAGTTCTTGCTTTCAAAGTATATTGCATGCCTGGCTCATCCACAAACTTTGATGCTCATCAAAGTTTGCATCTTTGATCTTGGTTCTGACAAGTGTATAGTGAATGCATTTTTCTTGTTATTGTTATCAGATGCCATTGGGTGAATTCTAATTCATAGGAACTCTACGTGCAACAGAAGGAAACATTGTCTTGCCCTCTGCCAGCCTCATAATTGGTGCCGTGCTTGAGCCCATAGTTGCAGCCCAGGGGTCAGTCCATCTCTTTGAGGGTCTTCCCCTTTTTCACTGACCCTCTACTTTACCAAGCATGATATCCTTCTCCAGGGATTGGTCCCTTCTGATAACATAACCAAACTATGAGAGACAAAGTCTGGTCATTCGCACATCTAAGGAACATTTCAGCTGCACTTCCTCAAAGACAGATTTGTTCATTCTTCTGGAAATCCTTGGTATTTTCAGTATTCTTCACCAACTCTGCAATTCAAATGCATCAATTCTTTTTTCTTCCTTATTTCTTGTCCAACTTGCACATGCATATGAAATAATTGAAAAGACCATGGCTTGGGTCAGGCATACCTTAGAAAAGGTCTTTTGCAACAGATTTGCCCAATTGCATAAGCCATTTGATTTCTTGACTGCTGTGTCCATGGACGTTGATTGTGGATCTAAGTAAAATGAACTCCCTGACAATTTCAGTCTTTTCTCCATTCATCATGATGTTGCTTATTGGTTCTGTTGCGAGGGTTTTTGTTTTTTTGATGTTGAGGTGTAATCCATACTGAAGGCTGAAGTCTTTTGATCATCAGTAAATACTTCAAATCTTTTTCACTTTCAGCAAGCAACGTTGCATACTGCAGATGGTTAATGTGTCTTCCTCCAATCCTGATGCTGTGTTCTTCATATAACCCAGCTTCTTGAATATTTACTCAGCAAACAGATTGAATAAGTATGGTGAAAGGATCCAAGCCTGACTCAGACCTTTCTTGATTTGAAATCATGCAATATCCCCTTGTTCTGTTCAAATGGCTCTCTCTTGGTCTCTGTACAGGTTCCTCATGAGCACAAAGAAGTGTTCTGAAATTCCCATTATTCCCAATGTTATTCATAATTTGTTATGATCCACAGAGTCAATTGCATTTGCATAATCAATAAAATTCAGGGAAACATCTTTATGGTATTCTCTGCTTTCAGCCAAGATCCATCTGACATCAGCAATGATATCTCTCATTCCATGTCCTCTTCTGAGTCTGGCTTGAATTTTTCACATTTCTGTTGATGTATTGCTGCAACTGTTTTGAATTATTTTCAGCCAAATTTTACTTGTGCATGATATTAGTTATATTGTTGGATAATTTCTGCATTTTGTAGGATCACCTTTCTTTGGAATGGGCACAAATATGAATCTCTTCCAGTCAGTTGGCCAGGTAACTGTCTTCCAACTATCTTGGCATAAACAAGTGAGGGCTTCCACTTACCTTAGTGCACAGTAAATCATTGTCTGTCTTCCTACCATCAGTCTGCTACCCAAAGAAAGAGTTAGGGTTTTCTTGGTTGTAATCTCTATGGATGCAGGTCACCAGGCCTTTCTTTTGTGACAGTGCTGGGTTAGTTCAAACGGCCAGCCTTGCATTTAGTAGCCAGGGCAAATCAACTGTGCCAGCTAAGGAGTTGAATGGAATCCATATACAGTTAATACCAGGGAAGGCAAAAGTCAAAGTGAAGGGAGGGATTTTGGAGACTTGTTTATCTGAAGGCTAATTCCATTGTTTTAACTTTTCTGAAGTTGGGATTTTAATATAGCTCTGAGGATCACACCTGTTTTCCTCCAAAATACCCTGAAGTAGAATGGGTGTGAAAGGGCTTTGACAAGGAGAATCAATACATGGGTATAAATGATCTATCTCTCTCTTGTCACTTCCCCAATGAAGAAGATTAACAAGCTTGCTGACTAAGAAGCTACATTGGATACTCCTTAGCTGCTTAGATATTTGAGGCAAAGTGAAGAAGGTTTGAGTTTTAGTTCAGTCACCTTTGCATAATCTTGGCACTTATCTTTTCTGAGTCTCAATTTTCTGTCTGCAGAACCAGAATTGTATGAGCTCTTCTTTCACTGGGAACACGAATTACTGGTCCATGGGAAGTGCTGAATAGCTGCCAGCAATTTATAAGAACAAGAACTCCTGTCGGATGAGGAGCCATGCCAGCATTGGCACTTCTTGTTGTTAGGTGTCGTCGAGTCGTCTCCCACTCACAGCAACCCAACCCTATGTAAAACAGAGCAAAACACTGCCCGGTCCTGTGCCAGCCTCATGATCCTTGCTATACCTGAGCCCGTTGTTGCAGCCACTGTGTCAATCCATCTTGTTGAGGGCCTTCTCCTTTTTTTGTTGACCCTCCACTTTACCAAGCATGATATCCTTCTGCAGGGAATGGTTCCTTTTGACAACATGACCAAAGTAGGTGAGATGAAATCTGGCCATTCTCACCTGCAAGGAGCATTCCAGCTGCACTTCTTCCAGCACAGATTTGTTCTTTTAGCAGTCCATGGTACTTTCAGTATTGTTCACCAACACCACAACTCAAAAGCATCAACTCGGAGGTGGGGTGAGATGGCGGACTAGGCAGAAGGATTGCACAGA
>NW_006921693.1:7742336-7746786 GCF_000298275.1 Orycteropus afer afer
AAGGGAGCAGGATACAGACCCAGAATACATCCCTGAGGAAGAAGCAGCATTGGAACTCTCTGATAAGGAATTCAAAAGAATTATCTTTAGGTATCTTCAAAGGATTGAAAGACAGACCAAAGAAAACACAGAAAAAACCTTACAAGAATTTGGGAAGAAAATACAAGTTCAAAAGCATTAACTCTTCTTTGGTCTTCCTTATTCACTGTCTAGCTCTCATGTGCATTTGAGGTGATTGAAAATACCATGGCTTGGGTTAGGCACACCACAGTCTTCAAGGAGACATCTTAAATATCTAGCTTATGTATATCAAGATGCACAGCAAAATCCTTCTTATTGAGAAGTCACTCATCCATTCATTAAATCCATAATTTCTGTAGTCAACATTTACTGAACACCTGATCAGTGATAGAAAATGAGCTATGTACATAAGTAAAATGTATTATCTGTTTGTATGTCTATACTCTTACAACAGGAGTCCCTGTTTTGTGCAAATGATTACACACTTGGTTACTAATAGAAAGATTGGGGGTTTGAGTCTATCCAGAGGTGCTGTGGAAGAAAGCCCTGACTATCGCCTTCTGAATATTCAGCCACTGGACACCCCATGGAGCACAGTGCTACTCTGACACACCTAAGGTTGCCATGAGCTGGAATTAACTTGATGGCAACTGACTGGTCTCTTTCCAGAAGTCACAAGCAGTCAGTTGCCCATACTTCTGTCATCAGGGGCATAGACAACCATTGAATAAACTTTTGTTTGGCCAAGGACTCTGATTTAGAGGAAGAATTCAACCTCCAACTGTGTCTGTGGACCTATTGAAGCTGAAATAGGAATTGGGAGTTGGTGCAATAATTTTCTGAAAAAACTTTGTGGTATGACGCAAACCAAACCCACTGCCTTTGAGTCAGTTCTGACCCACAGTGAGTATATAGGACAGAGTAGAACTGCCCCATAGTGTTTCCAAGGTTGTAAATCTTTACAGAAGCAGACTGCCTTATCTTTCTCTCACAGAGTGGCTGGTGGATTCCAACCGCCAACCTTTTGGTTAGCAGCCAAATGACTTAACCATTGTGCTACAAGAGCTCCTTTGTGATATGAACAAACTGATAAACTTACATTTTTTTGTAACTATTTTATTGGTTGCAAACTCTAGAGGGCTTGAATAGTTAGTCTCTAGTTTTATTTGAATTTGAACTGAAAAGGCTAAAAAACCAGTGAGGACCCTGATTCTGGTGCTGGTGAGCCCTTGCCTTACACCAAATCTTCCTTTTAAATCTCTAGAAGCCTAAGATATGCTAATACTTGTTACCTTTTCATTTGTATGAATTTCATATTGTCTCCAGAGATATGAATCTTTGAGAAGTCATTTCTCAGTTACGTTTACTAACCTGACATTTTGTTTTCTCAGAAGGATTTAAAGACTAAATCATCATTCTTTTAGCTAGAGGCCATTTTCAGACTGTTAACATTCTTGATGCCAAGAGATTCTCACTGTGAAGCTAATGAACCAATACCTAGTGTGTTTACTCTCCAACTGCTTAATGTTATCCAAAGAACATGGCTGACTATGGACAACCTTGCCAGACACAAAGGAAGATTTTGTTCATTAAAATGGTTTGCTTTCCAAAAGGCTCCAGCCCAGATTTCACTCAGCTCTCTTTCCAGGGAAGACTACTTTGATTCTCCACAAACGGGGTACTTTAAGCCACGAGGGAGAATGGCTTCCTGTAGGTTTTTACTAGAGCAAGCGTTGGCAAACTACATCTCACGGGCAAGTCCAACTCATTGCCTGTTTTTGTATGACCTATGAGCTAAAAATGTTTTAACATTTTAAATGGTTGAGAAAAAATAAAAAGAATATTTTGTGATGCCTGAAAACTATTAAATTTCAGTGTCCACAAATAAAATTTTGTTGGAACACAGTCATTCATCTGTGATTGAGTATGTTCATGTTGTTAGGTATCATTGAGTTAATTCTGCCTCCTGGTGACCGTATGCACAACAAAATGAAACACTGCCTGGTCCTGTGTCATCCTCACAACAATTGCTGTGTTTGAGCCCATTGTGGTAGCCACTGTGTCAGTCCATCTTGTTGAAGGTCTTCCTCTTTTTTGCTCACTCTCTACTTTGCCAATCATGATGTCCTTCTTCAGGTACTGATCCTTCCTGATAACATGTCCAAAGTACATGAAGTAAAATGAAATCCTTGACAATTTCAATATTTTCTCTGTTTATCATGATGTTGCTTATTGGTTCAGTTGTGAGGACTTTTATTTTCTTCATGATGAGGTATAATCCACACTGAATGAAGTTTGTAGTCTTTGATTGTCACCAGTAAGTGCGTTAAGTCCCCTTGTCTTTCAGCAAGCAAGACTATGTCATCTGAGTATCACAGATTGTTAGTCTTCCTTCAATCCTGATGCTACATTCTTCTTCATATAGTCCAACTTCTCAGATTATTTTCTCAGCATATAGATTGAATAATTATGGTAAAAGATACAAACCTGGCACACACCCTTTGCTGATTTTAAACCACACCGTATCCCTTGTTCTGTTTGAATGACTGCCTCTTGGTCTATGTACATGTTTTGTATGAACACAATCAAGTATTGTGGAATTCCCATTCTTTGAAATGTTGTCCATAATTTGTTATTATCCACACAGTGGAGTGTCTTTGCATATTCAATAAAACACAAGTAAACATCTTTCTGATATTCTCTGCTTTCAGCCAAGATCCATCTGACATCAGCAATGATATCCCTTGTTCCATGTCCTCTTCTGAATCTAGTTTGAATTTCTGACAGTTCCTGTTGATGTACTGGTGTGACCATTTTTCAATTATCTTCAACAATATGATTGAGTATGACTACTTTTGAATCCCTGGATGAAGCAAGTGGTTAAGTGCCCAGCTACTAAGCAAAAGGTTGGTGGTTCAAATCTACCCAGAGATTCTTGGGAAGAAAGGCCTGATGATCCACTTAAAAAAAAAAAATCAGCCATTGACAAAACTGAGGAGCACAGTTCTCTTCCGAATCAGATGGTGTCAAAACTGGTTACCGGTTTACAGCTGCTTTCATACAACAGTGACAGAGCCATTGTGACAGACACTCTGTGGCCCACACGGCCCAATAGCTACTCTCTGACCCTTTACTGCAGACGTTCTGCTCTTGGTCCTGGGGGACTATGAAGTGTGAGTTTAGCAAAGCTTGGGTTGTCTGCCAGTTTGCCTCTCACTTGGAGGCGGGATTATATTCCATGAAATAAGCCCAAACAGATCCACAGAGTGAAACAGATTACAGGGTAGAGGAACTGGCATCAGAAAATCTTCGGTTGGAATCTTTAATCCTCTGTTGTGTCGTGGTCTGACCTTAGGCTGTGTGCTAAATCTGATTTTTAGCTCCCCCAGTTGTAAAAGGAGATCCATAATTCTTCATTCTCAAAGGGTTGCTTTGAAGTTTAAATAAATAATAATAATAAAAAGCCTATCAATGTCCCTACGTATCCTACCTGGCAACGTTTGCCTCATAATTGGTGCTTAAAGACAAGAGATTCCCTTTTCCCTTTTCTTTTTTTCTAATAGTGTTCAGAGAATGCAGGTTCGTGCCTTTCTTGGCAAGAACATTTTGATTGTTTGCTCTCCTTAGCACTGAGGAATTAATACTTAGTGCATCATGAAAACCTTTGCCATGTGCTCACTTAATTGAAAAACAAGAAACAATATTACATACCCACCCCACAGTCTTCTGTGGGGTGAAGGATTTTTATTAAGTATCTCACATCCCATGCCGACCCTTCTTCTTTTCCTAGGATAAGCAAACAGAGTTCTTTTGTCTTCCTTGTGGTAGCTATTTCCCCCAATTCTAGCAATTTTAACTTTCTCTGGGCTTTATCCAGGTTGTCCATTCCAACCTAGGCTGCTGTGTTGAGTGATTATTACTTAGTTACTCTGAACTCAGTCCAGTTATCAAATCCAAAATCAAATGCTGTACTTTAGAGTAGAAACGTTCAATCATCACTAAAGGAGCATAAAAATTTTATTTGCCTCAAATGTTCGCATCTCCAGGAAAGTAGCGGTAGGTACTATGTGTGAGCTTTCCCACTGTACATGTGCACAACCTACCAAGAAGCTCTCATGCTAACTGTTAAAGCCAGGGTCCTATGTGTGTTAAGCATTCAGTAGTAGAAGTCTTCTGTTTCCTTCCCATGTCTGGGGACCTTTTGCATGTGAGGCAAGCATGAGAACTACTACACAATGGAAACCAATAAACCAATCACAAAATGACAACTATTATATGGCCTCACTTATATAAAAAGACAAGAAAAGGTAAATGTGTGGAGACCAAAATTCTCTGGTAGCATAGTGCCTAAGACACTTGACTGCTAACCAGAAGGCTGGCAGTTCAAACCCACCAGCCACTCCTCAGAAGGAAGATGGGGCAATCTACT
>NW_006921693.1:7747371-7770181 GCF_000298275.1 Orycteropus afer afer
CCTACTTCCGTAGTGATACTGCCTCGGAAACCCAAGGAGGGGTCGCTATGAGTCAGGGCTGACTCGACAGCACATAACAACAACAACAACAATAACAAAGAGAACCCAAAGATCTGTCTGTTTTTCACTGACCCTCTACCTTACCAAGCATGATATTCTCTTCCAGAGACTGGTACCTCCTGATAATATGACCAAAATACAAGAGATGAAATCTGGCCATTCTTGCTTCGGAGGAGCATTTCAGCTGTACTTCTTCCAACACAAATTTGTTCATTCTTCTGGCAGGCCACTGTTACTTCACTTTCTTCACCATCGCCATAAAGGGGTGAATTCTTCTGCAGTACTCATTATTCATTGTCTAGCTTTCACTTATTTATGAGGCTATTGGAAAGACAATGGCTTGGGTCAGGCACACCTTAGTTTTAAAGTGGCACCTTTCCTCTTTAACACTTTAAAACAAATTTGCCCAAGGCAATAAGTTGATTTCTTAACTGCTGCTCCCGGGTGTAAAATGAAATCCAGTGTTGTAGTGCCTATAAGGCATTTGAGTGCTAACCAGAAGGCTGGTGGTTCAAACCCACCAAGCATTCCTCAGAAGGAAGATTGGGCAATCTCCTTCTGTAGAGATACCACCTTGGAAACCCAAGGAGGGGTTGCTATGAGTTGGAATCAACTTGATGGTAATGAGTTTGGTTTGGTTTTGAGTTGACTTCAGTATTTTCTCTTTTTACCAGGATGTTGCTCTTGATCTGGTTGTATAGATTTTTGTTTTCTTTATGTTGAGGTGTACTCCATACTGAAGGCTGCAGTCTTTGATCTCAGTCATTAAATGCTTGAAGTCCTCTTCACTGTCAGCAAGCAAGGTTGTGTCATCTGCGTATCTCAGGTTATTAATGAGTCTTCCTCTAATCCTGATGCCGTGTTCCTCTAATTATGATGGTGCGTTCTTCTCATGGAATTCAGTTTCTCAGATTATTTGCTCAGTATATAGATTGAATAAGTATGGTGAAAAGACACAACCCTGTTGCACATCTTTCCTGATTCTAAACCATGTAGTTTCAAATTACAGCCTCTTGGGGATTTGAATGTGTGGATCATAACAAATTATAGATAACATTACAAAGAATGGAAATTTCAAAAGAATGGGTTTTAAATTATAGGGTACTAAAAATTTGGTTTTAGTATTAAGAATTTTAAAAAACAGAGATAGAAAAAACCTAAATGCTCATCAATGGAGGAATAGATAATCAAACTGTGGCACATACACACAATGGAATACTATGCAACCCTAAAGAATAATGTTGAATCTGCAAAACACCACATAACATGGATGAACTTGTAGGACATTATGCTGAGTGAAATAAGTCAATCACAGAAGGACAAATATTGTATTAGTCCACTATGGTAAAAGTCAAGGAAAGGTTTATATAAGGAAGGAAATTTTCTTTGTTGGTTACTAGGGATGGGAAGGGAGTGAAGGGAAATTTCTAGATATGTTATATATATATGCCAAAGATTATTAGTAGTTACAAGAGGTGGGGAAGGGGAAGCTTTTGGAAATGTATATGTGTGTGTGTGTGTGTGTGTGTGTGTGTGTGTATGGCTGCCATCAACAGTGTTTTTGATGTTTCAACAATATTTTTAAAGATGTTGCAATCATTGCATTTTTTATTATTGATTACTAAGATTACTTTGCAAATTTTCATCTTTTACAGTCAATTTTATGGTTCTGCACAAGGTACAAAGCTAGAACTGTCTGTATATTATCATATTATGCAATACTCATAATTCTCAGAAATCACCATTGTTAATATGCTTTCCTTATTCTTATTTTGTTCTTGATATACTTTTGGTGGATAACACTCTTGGTTTATGATTTCTTTCCCTTGAACATATCAATGATAGCATTCTATTATCTTCTGGTTTCCACTGTTGGTAATGACAAGTTAGCTGTCAATATAATAGTAGATTTTAAGTGATCTGTCTTTCCTACTGGCTACTTTAAAGTTTTTTACTTTTTATTTTAGTATTCTCCAGTTTCAATATTGTGTGTGTTTGTGTGGCTTATTTATTATCCTACATGGAATTCATTGGGACTTCCTGAGTCTGAACATTAACAGTTACGAAAAATTGACAGTCATTTCTCTTTCAGTGTTGCTTCTTGCCAATAAGATCTCATCACTTTCTGACATTCCAGTTAGGTATTTGTTTGTTATTTTCACTCAATCTTCTTTTCATATTTTTATATATTGTTCATTCTACAATCTATTGTATTTTATAATTACAAGGCTGGGTAAATTTTTATTTATATTTATATAAATAAAAATAAAATATAAATTTATATTTATATTTTATTTTTATTTATATCTTCAATCTTCTTAATAACCACATACTTAAAAATAAAAAAGAGAAAGAACATTCAAACCTACTTAAGGAGATTGTAAATAAAGGTAGAATTTTGTTATTTTTCATTTTACGTATGACCACAGAGATATTTTGAGAACTAGATAATGTGTGCTATTAAAAAAAACACAACAACAACAAAATCCAAACTCACTGCCACTGAGTTGATTTTGACTCATAGTGACCTCCATTGGGTTTCCCAGGTGGTAAGTCTTTTCTGGAAGTAGATTGCCCAGTCTTCCTTCTGTGGAGTGGCTGGTGGGTTCGAACCACCAGAAGTGGTTAACAGTCAAAGACCTTAGGCACTATGCCACCAGAGCTCCTTTGTGTGCTATTAGGATATGCCAAATTAAAAAAAAAAAAAAAAACAAAAAACTACAGAACTGCAACAGAATGTATGCATAAGTACACACTAGCATTTCTCTATTCCAAACATTCTGACATACCTGTGAAATTACGTGACTATTAGGACAAAGGGTAAAAATGAAGAAACTTTGAATAATTTTTTTATAATTCTAGAATAGCCTTTATAGAGACAAGTATATCCTTGAAGTTACAGAAGTTCATTATTAGTTAAATAGACCATTTCCCTTGTGAACAGGTTTGTATTTCCAAGGGAGAAATGGAAAATCAGATAAAATGAAATGCAATGCCACATGCCTCATCTAAAAAGAATCTCATCTTCTCTGGATGTCAAAGCTAAATTATATCATCAATGAATGCTATGTAAAGGCTTGTGCATAAAAAAAAGTCAAAATAAGACATGTTATGTGAGAGGATAAAATGAGCATGGATTTTGAATGAGAGACATGGTTTGGAATATCCTCGAATTTTCAGTTGTTCGATGTACAAGCTTGGGTATATGAAATAACCTTACACATGTAATTTTATATCTCTGAATTCCACTTTCCTGATTCACTATATTGGAATATTAAGACCTATTTCATAAAGTTGTTGTGATTTATTAAATAAAGAATGTGAAATACCTTGCTGAATACCCATAAAATAATAAGCATAACCTACATGGTAGTTCTTTTTCTATAATGACAGATGAACCCTTCCCTCCCCCATCCTGATGTTTTCAGAAGCAAAGTAGTGAAGATGAAAAACGAATCTTCTCATATGCTTTTCATTTTATAAATCTTTGGCTACACTTATTTATTGCTTAACATTTTCTTTTTAAAATGAACCTGTCATTTTCCTATGCCAAGGTTAGATTTTATTATCCCCAGATAATCTTTGCAGTCTCTTCCAATTCTCTTTTCTTGAGTCTGTAAATTGAACATGCCATTTATATTTCAACCTTTGCTCACATCATTCAAACTTAGTAAACCACTGAACCATAGTATATCAGAGTTGTAAGAAGCCTTTTGGAAGTTTTAAAACTTTCTTTAGCTTCTCAATTTACACATGAGTGATCTGAAACTTAAAGAGGTAAATTTACTTTTGCAAGGCAAAATTACTGGCTAGTGGCACAGACCAGACTGGAATTCAATGTCTTTATAAACTGTTCTTGAGTTCTAGGTTTAAATGGCTTTCAAAAAAGTAGCATCATTTGATGTAAGTCATTTCTAGACTCAAAGCATTTGCCATGAGAATATTATTAAAAATAAGCACAAACCCAAACACCATTGCCATTGAGTTGATTCTGACTCATCGAGACCCTAAGGGACAGAGAAGAACATAGGGTTTCCAAGGTTGTAATCTTTACAGAAGCAGACCACTGCATCTTTCTCCCATGAGGTGGCTGGTTTGAACTACTAACCTTTCGGTTAGCAGACAAGCTCTCAACCACTGTGCCACCAAGTCTTCTTGAAAATAGACACATATCTATATAAAAAAAGTGAATCATATTTAAATAATCTTAAAGAAGAGCTAATAAACTAAATATAATAGCACCTTTAACAAGTCACCGTTATAATTTCATTTCAAAGCTAATCATTGATGTCATAATTGTGAGGGTTTTTACACTAGCATGACTCAGATTTTCTGATTGGGAAAATAGTACCTGCTGACATTTATAGAGACATATACATTATAGTATTGTGTGCATGTGTGCATTATGATCACGTGTTGATGAAGAATGAAGATGTTTCTTTAACCAGTGTATCTCCATTTTTTTTTTTTTTTTTTTGGTGGCTCATAGCCTCTAAGGCATTTGACTGCTAACCAGAAGGCTGGCGGTTCAAACCCACCAGTCACTCCTCAGAAGGAAGATGGGCCAATCTACTTCCATAGTGATACCGCCTCAGAAACCTAAGGAGGGGTCACTATGAGTCAAAATCTACTTGACAGCAGTGAGTCTTTTGATCTTAATTTATTTCCATTTAAAGCCTTGTTGCATTAATTTGGTCAGTTATATTTTGCTGAAATACTGAAAATTTTTGTAATAGTTTATTCAATGTGACATACTTAAAGTTGGCTTTCTCCAAGAATATTGGCATGTATGATACCTACAATCATGTTAAAATACAAATTAGCTTTAAACACTGAGGTGATTTGGAACATAAAATAAAAATAAATGAAGAAGTGAAGAATGTTGGCACGAATGTCTGCTTACTTCCTCCCACCTTATATCTTAACAGAAACTGATTTCCTTAATATATCTGAAGACTTCGATTGTTCTTATAGAATAGTCTTTGTTGGTGTCATGACTTTTCCCTCTCATATTTTGCAGAAAATGGTTATCTTTCCTTTCCGCAGGCACAGTGACTCCTTTTCCTAAAAGCACCTTCCTTAGATTTAAGAAAAAAAAAAGAAAAAAAAAAAAACACCGACTCTTTTGGACCTAACTTTCCCTTAATTGTAAACATGTTTGTCTGTCATCACAGCAAACATTTAGAGTACTGTAGGTTGTTCAGAGAGTTGGTCTGTCTCTCTCTAAATTGTTGAATATGTCCATCTGACAACTTATTTTTCTGCAGGGAAAAAAAAAAAGAAAAGAAAAAGCCAAAGTACTCACCCACCTATAGACATGAACAGATACAAGTCTACAGTAGTCGTTAAAACTGTTCAGACATTCTGGTCATCCTCTTCTTTAAGGATAGGACTTTGTCCAGGAAAATGGCAGTGGTTAGTAAGGGATAGCTCATAGAATTCTTGCCTTCTGTGTGAGAGACCCAGGTTCAATTCCTGGCCAGTGCTCCCAAATCACAGCCACCTCGCATTTGGCAGCGGAGGCTTGTGGCTGCTGTGATACTGGACAGGTTTTAGCGGAAGTTCCAGACTAAGATAGACTTGGAAGAAAGGCCTGGTGATGTACTTCTGGAAAATCACTCGGTGAAAACCCTGTGGATCCCAACAGTCCAATACCATCATGCACCGGAGCTGACTCAATGGTGGCTAACAAGAACGATGCACCCCAGTAATGGCAGATGCCATCTGGTCAGCTCTGCCTCATGGCAACCCTTTGTGTTTCAGAGTAGAAATGTGCTTCATAGGGTTTTCCATGGGTGACTTTTCAGGAGAGGGCCAAGCTTTTCTTCTGAAGCACACATGGGTGGACCCAAACCTCCAACTTTTTGCTTAGCAGCTGAGTAACTTCACCATTTGCATGACCCATGGACTGCATAACAGCAATATTTAGCAAATATGAAACAGCAGGATGTTTATTGTTCTTCTAACATACAGTCTCCCATTCAACTTGTGACAATTGTGATAATTGTTGCTGAGTGCCATCAAGTCAGTTTTGACCCCACATGACCCTATGTAACAAATAGAACAAAATGGTGCCTGGTTTGCGTCATCCTTACAACTGTTGCCATGCTTAAGCTCACTGCTCCCGCCACTTTGTTAATCCATCTTCTTGAGAGGCTCCTGTTTTTCACTGTCCATTTACTTTGCCCAGCATGATATCCTTTTCCAGGAACTAGTCCCTTCTGAGAACATGACCAAATTATGGGAGATGAAATCTAGTCATTCTCACTGCTAAGGAGCATTCTGGCTATACTTCCTCCAAGATGTATTTGTTCGGTCTTCTAGCAGTCCATTGAATACATTCAATACTCTGCCAACACTACAGTTGAAATGAATCAATTCTTCTTTAATCGTTACCAGCTTCTCACATATGAGGCTATTGAAAATACCATGGCTTGAGTCAGTCTCATCTTAGTCTTCAAAGTGGCATCTTTTCTCTTAAATACTTTAAAGAGGTCTTTTGCAGATATGCTCAATGCAATACGTCATTGGATTTCCATAGGTGTTGGTTGTGGATCCGAGTAAAATGAAGTCTTTGACAAGTTCAATCTTCATTTTGCTTATTGGTCCAGTTGTGAGGATGTTAGTTTTCTTTATGTTGAGGTATAATCCATACTGAAGGCTATTGTCTTTGACCTTCGTCAGTAAGTATCTCAAGTCTTCTTCACTTTCAGCAAGCAATGTTGTGTCATCTGCACATCACAGGTTGTTAACGAGTCTTCCTCCAGTGTTGATACTGCATTATTCTTCATATAGTCCAGCATCTTGTTTTATCTGCTCAGCATACAGATTGAATACGTATGGTGAAAGGATACAACCCTTAACATATCCTGATTTTAAACTATGCAGTATCCTCTTGTTTTGTTTGAAAGATTGCCTCTTAATCTATATATAGGTTCCTCATGAGCACAATTTAGTGTTCTTGTATTCCCATTCTTCGCAATGTTATTCATAATTTGTTATGATTCACGCAGTCAAATGCCTTTGCATAGTCAATAAAGCACAGGTAAACATCTTTTTGGTATTCTTTACTTTCAGCCAAGATCCATCTGAAATAAGCAATGGTATCTCTTGTTCTGCGTCCTCTTCTTAATCCTGCTTAAATTTTTGGCTGTTCCCTGTCCATGTACTGCTGCAACTGTCTTTGAACTAGCTAGGGAAATTTTACTTGCATTTGATAATAATGATACTGTTCAATAATTTCCACATTCTGGTGGATTACTTTGCTTTGAAATGGGCACAGATAGGGATCTCTTCCAGTGAGTTGGCCAGCTAACTGTTTCCCAAATTTCTTAGTGTAAATGAATGAGTGCCTCCAGTGCTGCATCTGTTTGTTGAAACCCTCATTTGGTAGTTCATCAATTCCTGGAGGCCTTGTTTGTCACCAGTTCTTTGTAATAACAACCAGTTTAAAATGATATTTTCTCTATTCTTCGGTCCTATACATAAAAATCTTTCTGCAAGTCTATTACTTATGTATTCAGAGGATAGCAGCCCCAAAGCAGATGAACAATAATTGGTAGTACAAAAATCCCATTTTTTTTTTTTTTTTTTTCATTTAGTTTGTGGATCCTTTTCCTGGGAATGGTCAATACTAGTGACTTTGCAATGTTAATTCCAGATTTTTCACATGAGTTCCTGATCTTATCTTCCTCTGCCTACAAAGAAAATAAATACACACACACACACACAGAGACAGAGAGAGAGAGAGAGAGAGAGACAGAGAGAGAGAGAGAGAGAACAAAAACAAAGGGCTTTATTTTTTTTAAGATAAAAAAGCGTATTTATTTTCCTCATTCATCTGACCACAGTATTTTGAGCTTTGGATATTCCTTAGGGTTCATCTGGTCTGGCTCTTCTTTCAGCATTTGACTCCTCTCTGCTATATCCTTACCTAGTGGTTCCTTAGCCTCTGATCTCTCCAGATATATGGCTAGTTGTTTTAGGTTTTCAACAGATTAATAAAATTCAAGAAGTAGGAAGCCATTGGCTTTGAAATTAGAAGACTTGACTTGAAATTCCATCCTCATGCAGCAGAGAACATTCAGATTAACAGTCAGGAAACCTGACATGCTTTTCACTTCCAGGGCTGCTGCTTCCTGATTGAATATGTCAGTCAGTGTAATTTGCTTCATTTCTTCCAACCTCAGGTTATTCATCTGTTGTTGTTGTCAGCTGTCATGGAGTTGGCCCCCAACTCAGGACAACTCCATGTACAATGGAGCAAAATGCTGCCCAGTCTTGCACCAGGCCCATCAGTTGCAGATAGGACTGTTGTGATCCATACGGTTTTCATCGGCTGATTTTCAGAACTAGATTGCCAGGCCTTTTTTCCTAGTCTGTCTCAGTCTGGATGCTCTGCTGAAACTTGTTCAGCATTATAGCAACTTGCAAGCCTTCACTGATGAAGAGATGGTCCATTGTGAGGTGCATTGGCTGGGAATTGAACCTGGGTCTCCTGCATGGTAGGGGAGAATTCTACCACTGATCCATCAATATCCCTCTTTAGTCACCTACAGATTGAGGTAATAATAACGTACCAGACAGTGCCAAGGATTTGTATGATTTAAATAAGAAAATGGAGATAAAATAGTTTGCAAAGTAGGAAGCATATGGCAATGTTATTGTAGAGAAAAGAGTCACAGTATGCTAATTCAGCAAAGAAGATGAACAAAGCAAGTAGGTGGAAATTTTGATGACAATAAGAATTTACAACTTACAATCTCTATGTGGGTCAGAGAAATACCTGATGAAAACAAAATCAAGTCTATTACCCCAAATATGTTCATTGTGTTGATTTTAAATCAACAGTGAATCCAATGAAATGAGAATTATTAAGATAGTGTTGTTTCTGTTCTTAATTCTCTGAGTTTGTTCTTCTGTACGTTATGGGTTGAAAGAAAAAGCAAGGAGGTATGAGTCTACTTAGGAGGAGTGGTGCAGATTTGATGATTCACAGAATAATATGGTTGGAGTGGTGTTTAGAGATCTAGTGCAAAGTGATAATATACTCCACTGTGAGCCAAAAGGTTGAAGGTGTAAGCTCACCCAGAGAGTGCTCAGAAAAAGAAGCTTGGTGAATTACTTATGTGAAAAGCAAGAAATGAGCCTTGAAACCCTATAAAAAGAAAACCAAACAAATTGGTTCCAACTCATTGTGACCCCTCCTTGGGTCTCTGAGGCTGTGTCTCTGCAGAAGTAGATTGCCCAGTCTTCCTTCTGAGGAGTGGCTGGTGGGTTTGAACCGCCAGCCTTCTGGTTATCAGTCAAATGCCTTAGGCACTACGTCACCAGAGCTCCCTATGAGCACAGTTATACTCTGACATACATGGAGTAGCCGTGAACTGAAATCAACTCAAGGGCAACTGGTATTCCCGAGAATAAATTGAGAGGCATGATTCATGTATTTTCCTATGTCACAGAGCTAAGTTGGTGCTAAATCCAGGACTAGATGTCATGTGTTTACATGGCAAAGTCCTACATTCTAACTAGTATCAGAGATGGCAAACAGAAAGCATAGTGTAGTGCTCTTTACCACTTTACCATGGAAGTGTCTGTGAACCAATCTCCTTAGTTCTAAGTCTGGATATACCTTGCAATTATGCTCAATCATGTAATCCAGGAAGTCTTTCAATGGATGCCAGCTGGAAAGCAACCTCTATTTTATGCTGTAGAATTTCTATAGAAACTAAAACATGTCATCATCAGGCAAGACCAGCTACACTTATTTAAAGTAGCCTAATCTAGATGTCCACCATTTGTCTGTCAGTTTGTCCTACTGTGGTGCTTATGTGTTGCTATAATGCTAGAAGCTATGCTACCAGTATTTAAAGTGCCAGCAAGGTCATCCATGGTGAACAGGTTTCAGTGGAGCTTCCAGACGAAGACAGATTGGGAAGAAGGACTTCACAATCTAATTCCAAAAAAAAAAAAAAAAAACCTGTCCTATGAAAACCTTATGGACAACAGCAGACTATTGTTTGATACAGTGCCTGAAGATGAACTGTTAACTCTGGAAGGCACTCAAAATATGACTAAGAGCTGCCTCCTTAAAACAGAGTCAACCTTAATGACATGGACAGAGTAAAGCTTTTAAAATCTTCATTTGCTAATATGGTACCATTCAAAATGAGAAGAAATAGCTGCAAACATCTATTAATAATCGGAACATGGAATGTATGAAGTATGAATCAGGAAAAATGAGAAATTGTCAAAAATGAAATGGAACACTTGAAGATTGATATCCTTGGCATTACTGAGCTGAAATGGACTGGTATTGGTCATTCTGAATTTGACAATCGTATGGTCTACTATGTTGAGAACGACAAATTGAAGAATGGCATCACATTCATTGTCAAAAAGTACATTTCAAAATCTATCCTGAAGTACAATCTGTCAGTGATAGGATAATGTCCATTCTTCTACAAGGAAGAGCAGTTAATATGATTATTTTTCAAATTTAAATACCAACCACTAATGCCAAAGATGAATAAATTGAAGATTTTTACCAACTTCTGCAGTCTGACAGTCATTGAACAAGCAATGAAGATGCACTGATAATTACTGATAATTGGAATGTGAAAGTTAAAAACAAAGGAGAATGATCAGTAGTTGAAAAATATGACCTTGGTGATAGGAACAACACCTAATGATCTAATGACAGAAATTTTCAAGCCAATGGCCTAGTCATTGTAAATACCTTTTCTTTCTTTTTTTCCAGCAACATACACAGTAACTATACATGTGGACCACCCTGGATGGAATACACAGCAATGAAATTGGCTACATTTGGGAAAAAGATGATGGAGGTGATCAATATTATCAGGCAGATCAAGGCCACATGTTTTAGCTAAAGCAAAAGGAAGAAATGATGAAGTAAAAGAGCTAGACAGAAAACGTCAAAGAGCAGTTTGAGAAGAAAAGTAAAGTATTAATATGGAATGTGCAAAGGCCTGGAATTAGAAAACCAAGGGGAAAAACACTTTCAGTATTTCTCCAGGTGAAAGAACTGAAGCACAAATTGAAACCTTGACTTGCAATACTGAAGGATTCTATGGGCAAAATATTGAATGACACAGGAAGAATCAAACGAAGATGGAAAGAATACACAGTCACTGTACCAGAACTAATGGTTTGGCATTCAACAATTTCAGGAGATAGCATATGATCAAAAACTGATGGTATTGAAGGAAGAAGTCCAAGCTGCACTGAAAACATTCATGAAGAACAATGTTCTAGGAATTGACAGAATACCAACTGAAGTGTTTCCAAAAAGTGGATGCAATGCTATACACACTACTCATCTATATCAAGAAATTTGGAAGACAGCTACCTGGCCAACCAACTGGAATTGATCCATATCTGTGCTGTGATAGTTGGAGCTGTGTGTCAACTTGGCTGGACCCCAGTTCTGTGTGGTTGTTCCCATGATGGGATCAGATGACTGTGTTCTGAGTGGCCAGTCTGCCCAAGGGGAGTTTCCCTAGGGGTGTGGCCTGCTTCCAAGATATCCAGGGACATCCTGGGAAGAGAGACATTCTTTGAGGGATTGGAACCCTGGTGTGCGGACTACAAACTTCCATGAGGGAGCAGCCCACCGCTCGGCCTGGAGATCTTGGATTCATCTTTTGTTGGAGTCAACAACCAATGTACTGCCTGCCAGCCTTGAATTGCTTGGCCCCCTGCACTTGCAGAAGCTAAGGCTGCTGCCAGCCTGAAGTTTCCTCCAGGGACTTTGGACTTGCCGGCTTCTATATGTTTGTGAGCCATTTTCCTAAGATAAATTTCTCTCTCTCTTTCTCTCTCTCTCTCTATATATATATATATATTCTTTGCTGGTTTTTTGTGTTTCTCTAGAGAACCCAATCTAACACATGTGCCCATTACAAAGAAAGGTGATCCAACAAAATGTGAAAATTATCAAGCAATATAATCAATATCACACTCAAGCGAAATTTTGCTAAAGATAATTCAAAAACAGTTGAAGCACTACATCAGTTTCTGGGAACTACCAGAAATTCAAGCTAGATTCAGAAGAGGGTGTGGAAAAAGGGATACCAGTGGCTAAGGCACTTGACTGCTAACCAGAAGACTGGCGGTTCAAACCCACCAGCCACTCCTCGGAAGGAAGATGGGACAATCTACTTCCATAGTAATACTGCCTCGGAAACCCAAGGAGGGGTCGCTATGAGTCGAGTCTGACTGGACGGCACATAACAACAACAAAAACATTGCTGATATCAGATGGATCTTGGCTGCAGAGAGAGAATACTAGAAACATGTTTTTCTGTGTTTTATTTACTATGTAAAGACATTAAATATGTGGATCATAATAAACGAAGGATAACATTGTAAAGAATGCAAATTCCAGAATAGTTCATTATGCTCCTGTGGGACTAGTTCATACACTAAAAGGCAGTTATTTGAATATAACAAAGGGATAACATACCACTTGTCTGTCAGTAGGAGCTCTGGTAGTGTAGTGCCTAAGGCAGTTGACTGCTAATCAGAAAGCTAGTGGTTCAAACCTACCAGCAACTCCTCGGAATGAAGACTGTGCGACCTACTTTTGTAGAGATACTGCCTTGGAAACCCAAGTAGGGGTTGCTATGAGTTGGATCTGACTCAATGGCAGTGAGTTTAGTTTCTTTGTTTCATGTCTGTCAGTTTGTCATACTGTGGTGGCTTGCATGTTGCTGTGAGGCTGGAGGTTATGCCACAGGTATTTCAAATACTAGCTGGGTCAACCATGATGGACAGGTTTCAGTGGAGCTTCCAGACTAAGACAAACGCAGAAGAAGGAACAGGCCATCCACTTCTCAAAGAATTGGCCAGGGAAAACCTTAGGAATAGCAGTGAAACACTGTCTGATATATTACTGGAAAACTCTATGAATGACCCTGAAACATTGTCCAATGTAGTGCTGGAAGATGAGTCCGTCAGTTTGGAAGGAATCAAAATAAGACTGGGGAAGACCTGCCTCCACAAAGTAAAGTCAACTTTAATGGTTTGGATGGGATAAAGTTTTTGGGACCTCCATTTGCTGATGTGGCATGACTCAAAATGAGAAGAAACAGCTGCACACATCCATTAATAATTGGAACATGGAATGTATAAAGTATGAATCTGGGAAAATTCGAAGTTGTCAAAAATAAAATGGAATGCATAAAGATTGTTATCCTAGGCATTAGTGAGCTGAAATGGACTGTTTTCGGCCATTTTGAATCAGACAACTATATGATCCATTATGTTGGGAATGATAAATTGAAGAGGAATGGTGTGGCATGCATCATCACAAAGAATGTTTCAAGATCTATCCTGAAGTACAATTATGTCAGTGATAGAATAATATCCATATGCTTACAACAAAGACCAGTTAATACTATTCACATTTATGCACCAACCACCAAAGCCAAAGATGAAGGAATTGAAGATTTTTACCAACTTCTGCAGTCTGAAATTGACCAAACATGCAATCAAGCTGTGATGATTATTACTGGTGATTGGAATGCAAAAATTGGAAACAAAGAAGAATTACTAGTAGTTGGAAAATATGGCCTTGGTGATAGAAATGACACTGGAGATCACACAATAGAATTTTGCAAGAGCAATGACTTATTCATTGCAATACCTTTTTTACAACAACACGAATGGCGCCTATACACATGGGCTTCACCAGATAGAGTATATAGGAATCAGATTGGCTACATCGTGGCAAGAGGCAATGGAGAAGCTCAATATCTTTAACCAAAACAAGGCCAAGAGCTGATTGTGGAACAGACCATCAACTGCTCATATGCAAGTTCAAGTTGAAAGTGAGGACAATTAAAACAAGTCCACAAGAGCAAAATATGACCTTGATTACACACCTCCTGAATTTAGAGACCATCTAAAGAATAGATTTGATGCATTGAACACCAATGACCAAAAACCAGAGGGATTGTGGGATGACATCAAGAACATCATCCATGAAGAAAGAAAAAGGTCATTAAAAAAACAGGAAAGGAAGAAAAGACGGAAATGGATGTAAGAAGAGAGCCTGAACTTGCTTTTGAATAGAGAGTAGCTAAAGCAAATGGAAGAAATGACAAGACAAAAGAACTGAACAGAAGATTTCAAAGAGCAGCTCGAGCAGACAAAGCCAATTATTATAATGAAATGTGCAGAGACTCGGAATTAGAAAAACAAAAGTAAAGAACATGCTTGGCATTTCTCAAGCTGAAAGAACTGAAGAAAAAATCCAAGCCTCGAGTTGCAATATTGAAAGATTCTATGGAAAAAATAATGAATGATGCAGGAAACATCAAAAGAAGATGGAAGGAATACACAGAGTCCCTGTACTGGAAAGAATTGGTTGATGTTCATCCATTTCAGGAGGTGGCATATGATCAAGAACCAATGGTGTTGAAGGAAGAAGTTGAAGCAGAACTGAAGGAATTGGTGAATAACAAGGCTCCAGGAATTGACGGAATACCCATTGAGATGTTTCAACTAATGGATGCTGTGCTGGAGGTACTCACTTATCTATGCCAAGGAATTTGGAGGACAGCTACCTGGCCAACTGACTGGAAGAAATCCATATTTTACCCATTCCAAAGAAAGGTGATCCCACAAAATGTGGAAATTATCGAATGATATCATTAATATCACACTCAAGTAAAATCTTGCTGAAGATAATTAAAAAATGGTTGCAGCAGTATATTGACAGAGAACTTCCAGAAGTGCAATCTGGATTCAGAAGAAGACATGGAGTGAGGGATATCATTGCTGATGTCAGGTAGATCTTGGTTTAAAGCAGAGAATACCAGAAAGATGTTTACTTGTGTTTTATTGACTATGCAAAAGCATTCAATTGTGTGGATCATAAGAACTTTTGGACAATATTGAGAAGAATATGGAATTCTACAATACCTAATTGTGCTCATGAGGAACCTGTACACAGACCAAGAGGCTGTCATATGAACAGACAAGGAGATACTGCATGGTTTAAAATCAGGAAGGGAGTGCATCAGTGTTGTATCCTTTCATCATATTTATTCAATCTGTATGCTGAGCAAATAATTTGAGAAGCTGGACTATATGAAGAAGAACATGGCATCAGGATTGGAGGAAGACTCATTAACAACCTGTGATATGCATACGACACAACCTGAAGATGAGTTGAAGCACTTACTGACGAAGACTAAAGACTACAGTCTGCAGTATGGATTACATCCAACATAAAGAAAATGAAAATCCTCACAAATGGACCAATAAGCAGTGTCATGATAAATGGAGAAAAGATTGAAATTGTCAAAGATTTCATATTACTTGGTTCCACAATCAACCCCAATGGAAACAGAAGTCAAGAAATCAGACAACATATTGCACTGGGCAAATCTGCTGCAAAAGACCATTTTAAAGTGCTGAAGAGCAAAGATGTCTCTTTGAAGACTAAGGTGTGCCTACACAAGCTATGGTATTTTCAATTACTTCATATGCATCTGAAAGCTGGACAATGAATAAGGAAGAGTCAAGAAAGATTGATACATTTGAATTATGGTTTTGGTGAAGAATATTGAATATACCATGGGCTGACTAAACAATGAACAATCTGTCTTGGAAGAAGTACAGCCAAAATTATCCTGAGAAGTAAAGATGGTGAGACTTTATCTCACGTGCTCTGGATATGTCATCAGGAAAGACCAGTGCCTGGAAAAAGGCTTTATGCTTGGTGATGAAGATGGTAAGTGAGAGGAAGATGCTCAACAAGATGAATTGACACAGTGGCTGCAATGAGGGGCTCAAACATAGCAGTGAATGTGAGGATCACACAGGACTCAGTGGTGTTCCATTTTGTTGCACACAGGGTCACTATGAGTTGGAATTGACTTGATGGCACCTAACAACAACCACAAATGTGTCCAACTCAGGGTCACTTGGGGAAAAGTTTTAATGGGAAATCGTGCAGTTAGTTGGCTGAGCAGCCTCAAAAGAATGTGTTTCTGGCCACCCACATTATGTGGGAGCTCTAAATTTGACTCCGGCATTTGGAAAAAGATTTACAGCTATCATCACTGCTAATATGGGCTGCCTTCCATCCTGGATTCCCCCAGAACTATTATGGGAGCATGGGAATTTGGCCTATTCAGCAAATAACTCTCAATCATGGAGTTGATGTAGTCGTGATGGAGAGTGGAGTCATGGGCTAAGGATATCATGAATCATACCCAACAGGCTTGACTACAAAAAGGAAGCCTTTTAAGGGGGAAACTTGGATGAAAAGTTTGTGGGTCATCACAAGAGTCTTTGTGAAGGGTTGAGGAACCTCACCCTGGCTATTTCCCCTCAGAACATTTGCAGGGCCTCCCTGCTGTCTGCATGTGAAACTGACGCCAAATCCCCTGGTATTCTTCTGGGGACATCAAGTGGAGAACAGATGTAGATTCCAAAGTTAGTGCTTCATTTCCCTCCCAATCCTGCCCCTCATCTGTCTGGGAACTGCACAATTACTTCAAAGGCAAGTCTTACCTATCCATCTATTCAGATTAGTATTAAACTTGTTTCCCTTTTCAAATGGGGACATAAAAATTCCTCATTAAATAACAAAGTTGCCCAGAAATGTTCAAAATATTCTACTTTAAACTCATTTATTTCACTGTTTTCATGCCCCTATTACTCACTTATTGTTTCATAAGCTATGGTTTATTGTTATTGTTATAGGCTGTTGAATCTGTCCCTACTCATGGCTACCTCATGTACAATGAAACAAAACACTGTCCCACAGGTTTCGGATTGTACCTATCATGGATTGAATTGTGTCTTCAAATACCTGTGGTTATAATCTTTTCTTTGTTATGTTAGTGAGACAATTTCTGTGTTGGGTGTGCCTTAAGTCAATTTCTTTTCAGATCTAAGAAAGCAAATTAAGCAACCAAGCAAAAAAGCATAAATAAGAGGAGGACACACAGCACGTGATTGCCAATGGTCCCAGGAGCAGAAGCTGAAGAGAGACAAGGACCTTCTCCCAGAACAGACAGAAAGAGGGCCTTCCCCCAGGGCCAGTGGCCTGCATTCATCTCTAGTCTCCTAAACTGAGAAATAAATTTGTTTGTTAAAATTACCCACTTATGGTATTTCTGTAATAATATTACTAGATAACTAAGACGGGACCATTGTCATCTACAGGGTTTAGTTGGCTGATTTTTGGAAAACAGATCATTAGGTCTTTCTTCCTAGTCCATCTTAGTCTTGAAGCTCCACTGAAACTTGTTCAGCATCATAAGATCTCACTGGCAAACAAGTGGTGGCTCCTCATGAGGTTCACCAGCTGAGAATGGAACCTGGGTCTCCTGCATGGAAGGCAAGAATTCTACCACTGAACCACCATTGCCTTCAAAAGGTATGATTGACTCTATAAGAATTCCCAGATGTATAGTAGAGCTGACAAGGGACAAGGTTGTAGTCACTTCTTGGTCACAGACAGCTACCCAGAAGGACTGAGTAGTTGAACCTGTGGGCTTGGGACCATAGTTGCAGGGGACACCAAGCTCAATTGGCATAACATACTACACAAACCATTGTTCCACCTCCTACTTTGGTGAATAGTGACTGGGATCCTAAAAGCTTGCAAGCATCCATCTAGATGCAACGATCGGTCTCTCCTCGTCCAGAGGAAAGAAGAATGAAGAAAACCAAAGATTCATGGAAACAATTAGTCCTAGTGACTGGTACACCATGCGATCCACAGCCTATATGACTATGAGACCAGAAGAACTAGATGGTGCCTGGGTACCACTGTCAACCACTTGGAGGGAGAATCTATGTAGGAGATCCTGGATAGAGAGGGAGAACAGTGCGGAACAAAACTCAAAATCATTTGGGAGGGAAAAAATAGGGGACCAGTTTCGCTGGTCTGATAGAACCTGGTGGAACCACTGAGACTATGGTCCCTAGCTGCCCATCAGGTCTGGAATTGAGCCCATACCTGTGACTTCCTGCCAAACAAAAGACAAGCATGAGTTGAACATTTACCTGAGGTAGACACATTCCTTGGAGAGATCAATCGTGGGAGAAAGAAGGGCTGTTTGTGTACAGGGAGACAGCTCAGGGGGCAGGAGTGCATGGAGGGATGGACACAGGGAAAAGGTAACTATCGGGAGGAAGTGGGAGGGGAGCTGATGCATTGGGGTAAATTGTAGTCAATGTCATGAGACAACATGTGTGTGAACTGCTGTATGGAAAGTGAATTTGCTCTGTAAACTTTCACCCTGCCTTCCAAAAAAAGGCATAATTGACATACAGTGAAAGGTACATATATCAAGAGCACAATTCAGTGAATTTTGGTAGATGCATACATACAATCCTCATACCTATTAAGATAATTAACCATTTCTATCACTCCAGAAATGTTTTATCATTTAAATATTTTTTTCTGATTTCTATCATCACAAATTCATTTTTCTTGTTTTAGATGTTTACATAAATGGAATAATACAGTATGTACTCATTTGTGTCTGGATATTTTGTTCACCACAGTCTTTTTGAGAACCATCCATTTTGTTGCATATATCAGTAGTTCATTTCTTTAATTGTTACGTAAGATTCCATTATATCAATGTACTACAATTTGTTTACCCATTTTCCTGTTGATAAATATTTTTGTTGTTTTCAGTTTTGACTATCATGAATAAAACTTATAAATTTATTATATATAATAAAAAGAATGCAAACATTCTGAAATAATTTTTTGTCAAAATCTGTTTTCATTGATCTTGCTTGGGTAAATACCAGGAGTGGAATTCTTGAGTCCTGTGGTTATACCACTTTACATTCCCACCCAAACTGATGAGAAATCTGGTTTTACCACATCATTGCCAACATTTAATGTTGTTAATCTTTTTTGTTTTATCAGTTTTAGTGAATGTGCAGTAGTTCCACATATTGTTTTTTAGTTCTACTTTCCTGATGACTAGATGATGTTTATCCCTTTATATTCTTTCTATTTGTCTTTGTGAACTGTCCAAGTCTTCTGTTCAATTTTATTGAGTGATTTTTTATTATTAGGTTGTTGGAGATCTTCAGCTATACTGGATCTTAGTGCTCTGTCAGCTGTACATACTCCTTATATTTTTTTCCTAGTCTTTTCTTAATGATGTATTTTCTAAAGAAAATTTTTAATTTTGATGAAGTATAATGTAAATATAAAATTTATTTTCATATTTTTTATAAAATATAATTTAAATATGGTATGGAGGTGTCTTCTGACCTCCTCTGACTTCATAAAGTAGGAGGAAGATCAAGATCAACAACAGCCCAAGGCTGATTCCTGTGAAGTGGAGGTCAGACATGCCTCCACCCTCCAATCTTTTTACCAACTCTGACACCAGTCATCTCTCCCATGGCATTCTCTGCTTCTTTGCTGGATTCAGTAATTCATTGCAGTGGCCACACAAAACTCACAGACACTAGTCATGATTATGGGGTTTATTAAGGAAGTAACAGGCCGCAGTTCAGGATCAGAAATGTCTTAGGATACAGTTCTTCAATCAGGACAGCCTCTTCTCAGCAATACCTATAGGCAGGGTTGTTTTGGCTCTTAACCTCTTGGCCTTTTGGCCTGTGGCCTGGGTCCTCTGTCCTGTTTGGGCAAGTGTTACAAAGCTTATTTAGCTCTGCTGATGGGTGCCCAGAGAAGCACCCCACTCTGCCAGTAAGCCTTCTAGGGGAAGGCACTCAGCTGTCTCACTCTGTTGCCCTGGAAGCCCACTGCTCTGTCTCTTGTTAGTCACTTGGTTGTGCTGCTTCTGCTGCAGTCATTTTTCTGCCACAGCTTCTGAACATCTCTCCCCATCTCCAGTGTCACAGCTCTTTGTCTCCTGGATGTGCTCCATTCCTGGCCCTTCTTTCTTCACAGTAGAAAGATCCTCCCCCAGCTCCCAGCTCTTTCCACCTCTGGGATGGCAAAACTGACCAATCCCCATGTTAGGATGCCATACACTCTTATTTGCATGCTCCCACCCCCACAAGGTTGCCATGTACCTTATTTACATTATTAGCAGTCTGTCCAATTCCCTTAATGATTCGAAAGCACTGCACATTTGCATAGTTCCACCCAGTCACCTGATATTAGTCACAAAGACCATGTCCAGAAAGGCCAGGCCAAGCTATTTATCGCCCTGCAATAATGTATTATTGCATTTTACAAATATATTATTAAGCAACCTTAAGGATACAACAATTAAGATAACTTATGCTAACTAAAATGTTGGTGGTTTGAAGTGGCTCTGTGGGAGAAAGTCTTGGCAATTTGTTCCTGTGAAGGTGACGGCCTAGAAAATCCTAGGGAGCAGTTCTACTCTGTCACATGGGCTGCTATAAACTGAAAATCAATTTGATGGCATCTAACAACAACAATGTAATTAATTAATAATATGCTAATGATTTGTTTCATTAATATATGTATATATTGTATATCATATTATATATATGTATATATTTATTTACAGATATTCATGTTCATTTATATATTTGTATATCTTGTATATATGCTCCTTGGAAGCGAGAATGGCTAGACTTTGCCTGACCTACTTTGGTCATGTTGTCAGAAGGGACACCATTCCCTGGAGAAGGATATCATGCTTGGTAAATAGAGGGTCAATAAATAATGGGAAGGCCCTCAAAAAGATGGATTGACACAGTGGCTGCAAAGATGGGCTCAGGTATAGCAAGGATTGTAAGGCTGGCACAGGATTGGGCAGTGTTTTGTTCTGTTGTACGTAGGGCTGCTATGAGTTGGAGCTGACTCGACAGTACCTAAAAACAACGGCTACATGTTTATATCTATATCTGAGAAATTCTGGTGGGGTAGTGGTTAAAGTATTCAGCTGCTACCCAGAAGTTGGTAGTTCAAACCCACCAGCCACTCTGTGGGAGAGGGATGAGGCAGTCTGTTTCTGTAAAGATTTACAGCTTTGGAAACCCTGTTGCGCAGTTCTATTCTATCCTATAGGGTTGCTATGAGTCAGGATTGACTTGATGGCACTTGGTGTGGTTTTGGTGATCTATTTATCTACCTACCTACGTATCATTTTCCTCTCCTTTAGATTAGTGCTTCCTGAGTCCTGTTTGTGATGTCTTTGACCTCAAAGTTGCAAAATTAATCTCCTTGATAATTTTCTTAAATATGTTACACTTAGGTCTATAATTCATCCTGAACTGATCATTGTGTCAGATATGAAGAGGGGGTAAAGGTAGATTTTTGTCCCAATGATGATCCAGTTATTTCAGCACCATTTGTTGAGAAGACTGACCTTGTGCTTTCTTACCTTGGCTGAAAATCAGTTGATGGTGAAAGTGTGGCTCTATCTGGATGGTCTTTTCTTTTCCAGTGATCCATTCAGTTATCGTAATAGTGAGATTGAGACCAAATAGCATAAGGCCTCCAGTTTTGTTCTTTATTTAAACAATTACTTTAGACTTTTCTAGGTCTTTCACATTTCTATTTAAATTTTAGAATGAGTTTGCAAGCGGTCCCTGGGTTATGAATGAGATCTATTCGTGAAAGAGGGTCATTCCCATGTCTTTAAACATTTGTAGGTAAGTCAGAACAGGTGCATATGGTTCTTATTTAGCCTTTGTGGTCTATTCTGTCCATCCCTTGTAATTACACTTGTTTGACTAGTAACATGAAGTCTTCTATATGTTTGCTTCCATTTCTAAAAAGCACATTTTCTCTTACGTATACCAGTTTAGATTTACCAGTGTGAAAAAAGAAAAAAAGTCTCAAACCTTTCCAATAATTTAAAAGCTGCACAGGCAGCAAATGAAGGTGATTGTGATGAGAATATTTTGGGAGTAGGGGTTGGTTCAATCATTTCAAAATGAGGGCAAATTTACATAACATTACAGGGCACATAGGAGTTGTCCATAAATTGGACATTTGTAACCCAGCGACTGCCTGTATTCAATTTCTGCTAAAAGAAGCCTGGCGTGATGTCAGTTGGGATTACACTGAGCCTATGTAAGTTTGGAGGGAACTGGCATCTTAACAATATTTATTCTTCCAATCCATGAATATAATATGTTCTATTTACTTAGGTCTGATTTCCCTCAGTAAGTTATGTTTTTTGAAGTCTTTGCACATCTCTTTTCCTTTCTCTCTTATTTAGAATCTCTCTTACTGTTCAGAAATACCCACCAGTTAGAAGCACTTGACTAACACCTGATCAGCTGTCTTCCTTTTCCTCACTGCCTCTGTTCATGGGCTCCAACTGTCCACTTGCTCTGTAGTGGGAAACAGAACTCTGAACAGTCACTGGTCTCTTGTTGGCATCAGGCAGAAAATTAGAGGCCACTGACAACCTTCATTGTTGCTGGATGTACCTCTCCCCTAACATACTTCTTGCTCTTCCAGGTCAATTGTTAGTCTTGTCAGTAAAGCTCAGAATTTTGTGATAAATCTATTTTTACATCTTTTGTGGAATAATTAGGCAGTCGCATTGGAGAGGCATTGAGTGATGTACAGAGAGTCATCTTTTTCTTTTTTCTTGTAAGATGTTTAAGGGCTATGGCAATGAAAGCCTTTTATTACCACATGCCAAATTAGATTCTTTGGGACATTATATGTAGGCTAGATTTTAATTCCACATCTGCCATCTTTTTAACTACCAGTCGGACATATTGTGAAGTCACCTGTATTCACTTTTGTGGAGTGATGATCTTTTTTTTCATG
>NW_006921693.1:7770281-7778799 GCF_000298275.1 Orycteropus afer afer
CTCTTTGATTTCAATATCTGGTTCCATTAAGGGCTCAGTCATTGTAAAGCCAAGAGATTCAACAACTAATTCCTTAGAAGAAAGCACTGTCTCTCATAACTTCTGAGAACAGCTTCAGAAGTCACCATAAAATACTGAAGACACATTAATAGCTTTCAAATGGTGTAGCTGCTCTTGAAACAAAAGCTTGCCAGTACTGTTATTAAAATCACAGATGATTGTGGCTGGGGGTTTCGTTCCAGAGAAGAAATGGTAGAAACATGAGTTGACAGTAAAGTGGTATCAGTGGTAGGCAGCAACCCCAACCCTTGGCTCACCATATATCAGTGAATTTTCTGTCTTTAAATAGTTGCTGAGTATTCTGCCCAACTGCTCCACTTGCTGATGATCACTGATGATCAGTCTTTAGCTAAATATTATGATTTGATTCTTAGTTCATTTTCCCCCTATGTTTACCCATCTCTCCGTATACCTTGCAATGCTCTCATTAATCAGTTTGTCAGATGAGGAGCGTTCCTTACAACTAGGTAAACATACATTTTATTGTCCAAATTTGGATCATTTTGACAATGAAAGAGGACACTATTAAGAAGAATATTCCAGACACTATTCCAAGATATTTTCATTTTTATCGTTTTATTGTCATGTAGTCTTAGTCCTATATGAGATCATAAAATTTGTATAACACATACAATTTTAGAGATAGAATGAAGCTGAGAGGTCATTAAGTATGATGGAGTTTAACAAGGTTTGAAGCAGAATTACGCCTGGTGCTTTTTCAAAATATTGATGCATTGGTCCCCATGATGTTTATTGTATCAGAGTCTTTAGAGGGGCCTGTAATGTTTGTATTTTTCTCTCTATGCCTAGATCTCATGTTTGATTCAGTAACTGGAAAAATTTTGGGTTGCTGCCCTTTGGTGAGTGATTGAATTAACTAGGAATAAAATTGTACGTTAAGGATTGTGTGTGTGTGGGTGTGTCATACTGGTTTAGAGTAACTGTGAGAAAGAGTCTTATTTTGCTGCCTGCTGTCCATGATCTGATAGGATGACAAAGTCAGTAGTTTTCCTTGATGATTGCAAACCCTTTGAATAAGCTATTTTTTTATGATCATGTTTTTCCTTTTAAAACTATGAAAATAATTCATGCTCATTGATAATTATGAAACAATATAAAACTGTTTAATGTAAAATCATGAGAGTCTTCCATTCTTTGTCTGCAGTTCTATTCTTGATTGGTAAATAATAATAATAATAATAATAATAATAAGCTACCTGGTGTTTTATAGCTTTCTGGAAGAGAGGAAATTAATTCGGGGAGGAGTTATCTGACCTCAGACTGATATTTCTTGAAAGGCTTTGGTCTCAGAATGTGGTTTTGGTCAGAATATCTAGACCTCTGAGTGGGCTAGATGAGGGATATGTCAGTCAAGGAAAAATGCAGGCAGTTATTCTGATGTTTCTCCCTTATGTGATGCCAAACATCTGGATATTTAGAAAGTGGGGAAAATGGATTTTCCCTTAATAACTTTAACAGGGATTTCTCTTCAGTAGGACTTTTATTAGATATGAAGCTAAGTGCCTTAGCATTTCAACCCTTGCAATGATTGGGAAAATGTACCACAGAGAAAAAAAGAAATCTACTTGAGAGGAAAAATAATGAGAGAGTGAATTTTTAAAACATATACGTGTTTAATCTCAAGAAGACAAAGTCCCTTCATGGTTAACTACATTTTCAATACCTTCCTAAATAACTTGACATCAGACAACTTTTGCTGTAACCTTGCCTAGAGGCAGAGGGTTAGATTATCTGTAACCCTCAAGGGTCCCTTTGTGGCTGGGAGTCCAATAATTTTTCTTTGCTCTGTCAGATTAGTACTGGATGAAAATATTGCTTTACTTACCTGTATAATGTGCAAGAAACATTTTTGGCCAAACAATTCCTGATATTAATTGTTTTAAAAATTCATATCATAAATCTGCTCAGCTACTTGAAATGCCAAGTGCATGGTACACTTGAATTTTAAGTTTTAATTCTTAAAATAAGGTAAATATATTCCCAAAGATATTCTCCATAGCATCAACACCCACTGGACAGGGGTTTTTGATCTGGCTTTCTTTAACCTTCTTTACTATCATCTCTTCAATTCCCTAAGATATTTAAGTGAAAATATTTTCTTCTAGACAACAGCTAATTTGTGGAAGAGGCAGATGAATCTTGATTGTTTAGTGAGCTGGTTAGGAACAAGATTGGCTGACCTACTTGTGTTGGGCATGAAGGTAGGTTAGACCATCCATTGTGGATGTTAGATTTACATGAGGGCCACTCACGAGAATGAGATAGAAGTCTTCTCTGTGGGACCATGTGAGTCTTGGACTGGGAGGGAGGACTATGTGGACAACATGTAGCTCTCCCGAACAGAGACACCAAGTAGTTCATTAGTAGAATACTGCAGAAGATCGGGGGACTTCCTTTGCATGTAACCAGTTTTTGTAGAAGAAGATGGTTGAAGCAGCAAATGAATATCAATAAACATTTTTCAGTGTTGAATGAACTTTGAGTGAAAATATTGTAACTTGACAGTGGGGATGATGCAGAGATGCTCTGAAGTTTTCTTGTCCCTAGGGCTACAGAGGTATAAATTAGTCAGTGTATTGGGACACTCAGTGGCGTAGTACCTAAGGCATTTGATTGCTAACCAGAAGGCTGGCAGTTCAAACCCACCAGTCACTCCTTGGAAGGAAGATGGGGCAATCTACTTCTGTAGTGATACTGCCTCAGAAACCCAAGGAGGGGTCGCTATTAGTGCAATCCGACTCAACGGCAGTGAGTTTTTTTTTTAATGTTGGGAAACATTAAAAGCATGGATTTTAGCACGCGTCCTTGGAACTAATGTCCCCAGTATTCCTTATTTCTTTTGATTTCAGGAAAAAGAAGTTTCTTGGTGCTCTGGAGATAAGAGAACTTCAGGTAAGCACTGATTGTGACGTATAACCATGCTACTTGTATGCACATACACATTGTCATAATTTAAATTTCTCTATTTTATAACTTCTTCGAATGTAATAATTCTACAATTATTATAATACTTAAAGGTGTTTTGAGATAGGGGTATGTCTTGGTTCTGTCCATATTGGTGGTGTGAACTTGGGTAGGCTTCCTTTTTTTGCAAAATGAGATTGTAATAACCTAACCATCTAAATTGATACTTGTGAAAATTAAGTTAAACAAGAGCTTTGTATTCTGTAATACAGTATATGACACATAGTAAATGCTTGGCAAATTTTGTTCTTTAAAAATTTATTTTTATAACTCTAAGGTTCCCATTACCTGAACTTCTCCCAACTGTGTCATTTGTGAACTAGAAACAATAATATCTTGGTGCAATGACACTCTGCACAGAGAGGGTGACCAGTGGATACTTGTTCAGCTCTCTCTCCTTTGGTGTTGTTAGGTGCTGTCAAGTCAATTCTGATGCATAGCAGCCCTATGTTCAACAGAACAAAACACTGCCTGGTCCTGTACTATCCTTTCAATCACTGCGATGTTTGAAGCCATTATTGAAGCCGCTGTATCAATCCATCTCATTCCTCTTTTTCACTTACTGGTGCCGCCTGGTAATATGTCTGAAGTACAGGAGATGAAGTCTCCCAAGGAGAATTCTGGCTGTACCTCTTCTAAGACATATTTGTTCTCATGGCAGTGCATGGTATATTCAATATTCTTCACCAACACCGTGATTCAAATGTATCAAACTTTCTTCAGTCTTCTTTCTTCATTTTCCAGCTTTTGCATGTATATGAGATTATTGAAAATACTTTGGGCTTGAATCAGGTGCACCTTAGTCCTCAAAATGAAATCTCTGCTTTTTAACAAGTTAAAGGGATGTTTTTGCAGCAGATTTGCCCAATGTAATACGTCATTTGATTTCTTGACTGCTGCTTCTATGGGCATTGATTGTGGTTCCAAATATAATGAAATCCTTGACAATGTCAATATTTTCTCCACTTATTATGTTGTTGTTATTGTTATGTTGTTATCTAGTTGTGAGGATTTTTGTTTTCTTTATGTTGAGGTATATTCCATACTGAAGGCTGTAGTCTTTGATCTTCATCAGTAAGTGCTTCATATCCTCTTCACTTTCAGCAAGAAGTGCTGTGTCATCTGCAAATCACAGGTTGTTAACAAGTTTTCCCACAATCCTGATGCCATATTCTTCTTCATAGAGTCCAGCTTCTTGGGTTATTTGCTCAGCATACAAAGTGAATAAGTATGGTAGAAGGATGTAACTCTGATACACACCTTTCCTGATTTTAAACCACTCAGTATCCCCTTGTTTGAATGACTACCTCTTGGTCTATGTGCAGGTCCCACATGAGCACAATTAAATGTTCAGGAATTCCCATTCTTCACCATGTCATTAACAATTTTTATGATACACATTTGAATGCATTTGCATAGTCAATACAACACAGGTAAACATCTTTCTGGCATTCTCTGCTTTAAACCAAGATCTGTCTGACATCAGCAATGATATCTCTTGTTCCACGTTCTCTGCTGAATCTGGCTCAGATTTCTGGCAGTTTCCTGTCAAATAACAAATAACAAATGTGCTGCTGCCAAAGTTTTTTAATTTTCTACAGCAAAATTTTACCTGTATGTGATATTAATGATATAGTTCGATAACTTCCACATTCCTTTGAGTCACTTTGCTTTAGAATGGGCATGAATATGGATCTCTTCCCATCAACTGGCCAGGTATCTGACTCCCAAATTTCTTAGCATAGATGGATGTGCACTTATATAGTATTGCAGCCATCTGTTGAAACATCTCAATGGGTATCCGACCAAGTCTTGAAGCCTGTTTTTTCTCCAGTGCCTCACGTGCAACTTGGACATCTTCCTTCAGAACAATTGGTTCTTATTAATATGCTATCTCCTGAAATGGTTGAATGTTAACCAAATCTTTTTGTTACAGTGGCTCTGTGTATTCCTTTCCTCTTCTTTTGATGCTTCTAATTTTTTTTTCTTCCCATAGAATCCTTCAATATTGCAACTTAAAACTTGAACATTTTCTTCAGTTCTTTCAGCTTGAGATATGTTAAGCATGTTCTTTTCATTTTTATTTTCTAACTCCAGGTCTTTGCACATTTCATTACAAAACTTTACTTTGTCTTCTTGAGCCATCCTTTGAAATCTTCTATTCAGCTGTTTCACATCATCATTTCTTCCATTCACTTTAACTACTTAAGAGAAAGTTTAAGGGCGAAGTTTCAGAGCTTCTTCTGACATCCATTTTGGTCTTTCTTTCTTTCCTGTATTTTTAATGACTTTTTGCTTTCTTCATGTATGATGTCCTTGATGTCATCCCACAACTTGTGGTCTACTGTTGTTAGTGTACAATGCATCAGATCTATTCTTGAAATGGTCTCTAAATTCAGGTGGAATATACTCAAGGTTGTCCTTTGGTTCTTAGGGACTTGTTTTGATTTTTTTCAGCTTCAGTTTGAACTTGTATATGACCAATTGATTGTCTGTTCTGCATTTGGCCCTTGGCCTTGTTCTGACTGATGATATTGAGCTTCTCCATCATCTCTTTCCACAGATATAATTGATTTGATTTCTATGTATTCCATATGATGTGTTCCATGTGTTCAATAACTGTTTATATTGTTGAAAAAAATGTATTTCCAATTAATAGGTCATTGGTCTTGCAAAATTCTGACATGTAATTTCTGTCATCATTTTTATCACCAAGTTCATATTTTCCAACTTCTGATCCTTCTTCATTTCTACCTTTCACATTCCAATCACTGATAATTATCAATATACCTTGATTCCATGAAGGATCAATTTCAGACTGCAGAAACTGGTAAAAGTCTTCAATTACTTGATGTTTGGTTAATTTGAATAATAGTTGTTTTAACTGATCTTCCTTGTAGGTGAAGGTATATTATCCTATCACTGACAGTGTTGCACTTTAGAATAGATACTGACCTCACTTTACTGTATATTATTTCTTAGTAGTTTGATGAATACAGACCTTGTCTGCTCAATAGCTTAAAATAACAGATTGGAAAGGAGGACTACCTTATTATTATTATTTAATTTTTTATTCTTCTCTGGGGCATACAACACTGTGTTAGCCATGTAGTAGACATTCAATACATCTGATGAGTAGCTTGCTGATGAAATGCATGTGCTTCTCGCATTGTACCTCTGTCCCACCATAGCTTCCAGCCTCACTTCTAGTTTTTGGAATGGAGATAGTAGAGAAAATGTAGAACCTCCTGGTGTTAAGTCACATAGATGAGTTTTCCAAAATCAAAATTGTAATAATGCTCTAAATAGGAAATAGGTGTTGCCATAAATTAAATGCTCAAACATTGACTTGGGAAATGAAAGTGTTTCTTCATCTACTTCATGCCCATTCATCATTTTATTTGTTTATTTTACAATGTATAAAGTAGTTGGTTTTCCATTGTGTTGACAAGGATTGGCATTAGAGGAAGCCATTCATGCCTTTTCATTTCTGGTCCTATACATTTATGGTTGGGCTGGTCAGTAAGGAGTATGTGTCCTATGACCTTTAGCTAGGAGGGAGTTAAAGGATGTTTGGATGAGCCATTAATAGCCAAAAGACAAGCTAGTTTAAAAAGAAAAAGCAAGTTTATTTTCCTGTGGAATAAGTTAAATTGGTTGAAACTATTTTACATAAAGATGCATTATGAACATGGTTGGCTCTTTGGAAAACCTAAACGTTTTTAGAGAATTATGTCAAAATTGACCCATTTACCTTCATGCTATAACTCTGCTCAGGACTTAAGTAAGCAAATTCAATTTGGTTTCTAAGCATATTCCAGATTTCCTTCTCCTGGGGGATACAAGTCACTATAAAAGTAAATAAATAAATAGACCACTGTTGTGTAGTCGATTCCAACTCCTAGTGACTCTATAGGACAGGGTAGAACTGCCCCATAGGGTTTCCAAGGCTGTAATTCTTTACAGAAGTAGACTCTTACATCTTTCTCACATGTAGATGCTAGTGATTACAAACCACTTATCTTTCAGGTAGCAGATGAGTGCTTAACCACTGTGCCACTTGGGATCCATCTACCACTATCATAAAGTACCCTTAAGTCTATGTATAGATTACAGAATAATATAAAATTTTACCATTTTAGTTTAGCATCAAAGAACATAATTTAGATTTTTTGGGTTCCATCTTCATTATGCTGTTTCAGAAAATAAAGACATTACATAAAAGCTGCTGATTTCTTGGAACTGATAAAAATGTTGGTGCCACTTGGGGAATAAAAATGTTCACTGCACAGTTCATGTTAGTCCTGTGGGAAACTTGTGCTGTAAATTGAAAATCATTTTATAAGATATTACAGTTTGGCAGAAAAGGGATTTCTGATGATCATACTGGCATTGGCAAAATGGAGATTAAGATGGTAACTTACTCCCTCAAGTAGGAAGGAAGGCAACCTCACATTGAGCTGATAGAAGAGATAGAAGGTACAGTGTACTTATCTCATCATCAAATAATTATATTCAGTACTAGATCTTGATCCAGCTTGTGGTTATGTAGGAGAACCACGCAACAATGGAGAAGAGCAAGGAGGGAGACAGAAACAGAGAGAAAGAAACAGAGAGTGGTGGTCAGTGAGATAAACAAGTAGACATAAATAGAGAGGCAAAAGAAGAGATAATGATGTAGGCACAAAGAAGAACCTGTGAGAAAAGAACTTCCCAGAATATTGTGGTAAAAGCTTGCAGGAGATTTTCTAGTTTCATAAAAACATAGAACTTCACCATTCAAGACCAAATGGCCTCTTCAGGTCTAGCAAAGTTGGCTCCATGGAATCTCTAATGTAATTGCCATAGAATCAATAGGTACGTATCTCCTGTAAATGTCCATCCCTTTGTGGGGGCACTACCATCAGGTATTATGTAGACCCACTCACTTTTCCTCTGTGCTAGAATAACCTACTCTTTTTTGTTACCTTATAATTCCTTTCTCTTTCATCTCCCAATTAGACCTTTATAATAAATTAAAAGAGCTTTGAAAAAAGGTAGGTAACATTATCTTTGAGTAGCTTCTACTATTTCCACTGGAAAAGTCACCAAAATAAGGAAATAAGTTGTTGTTGTTAGGTGCCATTGAGTTGTCTCTGACTCATTGCGACCCTATGCACAGCAGAACAAAACACCTCCCCGTCCTGTGCCAGCTCCATGATCCCTGCTACACTTGAGCCCATTACTGTTGCTACTGTGTCAATCCATCTCGTTGAGGGCCTTCTCCTCTTTCGTCGACCCTCCACCTAACCAAGCATGACATCCTTCTCCAGGGAATGGGGCCTTCTGACAACATGACCAAAGTAGGTGAGACAAAGTCTGACCATTCTCTCTTCCAAGGGGCATTCTGGCTGCACTTCCTCCAGGACAGATTTATTCGTTCTTTTAGCAGTCCATGGTGCTTTCAGCATTCTTCACCAACAGCACAACTCAA
>NW_006921693.1:7780289-7780828 GCF_000298275.1 Orycteropus afer afer
ATACCATGGACTGCCAAGACAAACAAATTGTTCTTGGCAGAATTAGAGACAGAATGTTCCTTAGATAAAAGAATGACCAGATCTCGTCTCACGTACTTGGATCATGTTGTCAGAAGGGACCAGTCCCTGGAGAAGGATATCGTTCTTGGACTAAAATAGAGGGCCAGTGAAAGAAAGGAAGACAGTCAATGAGATGGATTGACACGGTGGCTGCAACAGTGGGCTCAAGCATGGCAAGGACTGGGAGGATGCCACAGGGACTGGTAGTGTTTTGTTCTGTTGTACACAGGTTTGCTTTGAATTGGAGTCAACTTGATGGCACCTAACCACAGCATTGCCGAGGTCCAGCCTCAGCTGTGGGTCTCTGGAGGGAGAGGTGGTGTCGGCGAGATGAAGGAGACACACTCACACAAGAGGAGGATGTGCCTCACATAATGAGGTAGGCTTCTTTATTTTATACTATATTGCAGATTACAAATGACAAAGCAAAATGACAAACCCACAATTCCGGGTACATGGCTGTGGGCTATTAACTTTCC
>NW_006921693.1:7781633-7784391 GCF_000298275.1 Orycteropus afer afer
GGACCAGAATACAATTGAAAGTAAAGGTGGAATTGGCTTCCGCCCAAGACTCTTGACAGCTGGAGCTTTGTCAAGCAGCAGTCATAGAGGTCTGGGCATTGCCACAACACCATTATGCTCCAGCTACCAAGATTTATATCACCTTTGGCAATAGTCAAAGATATCTTTTACTTCACCCATGACCACTGAGGATATTAATATTCTATTTAATAATACCTAACATCTGGTAGCATAGTGCCTACGGCACTTGACTGCTAACCAGAAGGCTGGCAGTTCAACCCACCAGCCACTCCTCGGAAGGAAGTGATACTGCCTTGGAAACCCAAGGAGGGAGCGCTATGGAGTCGGGTCCGACTGGATGGCACATAACAACAACAACAACAACAACATTTCTTAGCTATCAATAATAGAGAAGACAGAAGAAGAATTGATGCCTCTTCATTATGGTGTTGGTGAAGAGTATTGAATATACCGTGGATTGTTAGAAGAACGAACAGATCCATCACGGAAGTACAGCCAGAATGCTGCTTGGAAGCAAAGACAGTGATCCTTCGTCTCAAGTACTTTGGACATGTTTTCAGGAAGGACTATTCCCTGGAGAAGGACCTCATGCTTGGTAGAGTAGAAGATCTGTGAAAAGAGGAAGACCTTCAGTGAGGTAGATTGGCACAGTGGCAGCCCATACTGGGCAGTGCTTCATTTTGTTGCACATAGAATAGGTACGACTCAGAACCTACTCAGTGGCTCCAAAGAGCAACATTATGAATTTAAAAACTTTCCCAGTATTTGGCCTTCAGCTAGAGATTTAGCTTGGGTTTCATGATTTAATTCTCACAGAGACCTCAGGAGGTGGATTTTTGTTATGAGTCGGGTCTGACTCGACGACACATAACAACAACAACAACAACAATTATTACAGATGAGTTTAATGAGCCTGGAGGGGGATTAACTTGCCCAAGGTCAAAGCTAATAATTGCTAAGCTGGGTCACAGCCCATTTCTGACCTCACAGCCAGTGCTCGTAACCACTTTGCTGTCTACTCGTAAGTAGAACAAGATGAGCATGCTGTTGTAAGACAGTCTTGAACTTGACTTCTACCTGCCTGACATCCTGGAGATGGTAGGACCTGGGTCTCAGTCGTGCTGTGCAAAGATCTAGTGTTCACATTGGAATTTTATAGGTTTAGTGCTGTTTATGACCACACTATTTTTGAAAGCAGCCCCAGGTCACATAATCTGACAATGGCCATCTTCTGCCTTATGTATTTATTTTTATGAAAATATTTGCAACGTTATAAAATTTAAATAACATTTAACTCTGCATTAACTTTTATTGCTGTTGTGTGTGGTTGAGTTGATTCAGACTCATAGCGACCCTATATGACAACAGAGTGTGACTGTCCCATGAAGTTTCCAAGGCTGTGATCTTTATGGGAACAGATTGCCAGGCTTTTTCTCCTGTAGAGCTGCTGGTGGATTTTAACCACTGACCTTTTGGTTAGCAGCTCAGTGCTTAACCATTGTACCACGTAACATTTATTGTCTTATAACATTTATTACTATTAAATAATATGGTCATTAAAATGAATACAATGACATAAAATCAGGTCCATTGTAGAAAAATTTGGACTCTCTCTGTGTATGTACATTTTTTCTGTCTTCTTTCTTTCCCTCCTTCCTTCTTTCCTGCCTGCGTGTCTACCTATCGATTGCATATCTATCATCCGTCCATCCCTCTCTCCCTCTCTCTCTATCTAATCATCCATCTGTCTAGTTAGCATGCTCTGCAGCACAGAGATCTGTACATCTGTACATAGGATAGTTGTGACTTGGAACCAACTCAGTGGCTCCAAAGAGCAACAGAATGTATTTAAAAACTTCCCTAGTATACGAACCCCATTGGGTTTCTGAGGCTGTAAATCTTTATGGAAATAGATTCCCCAGTCTTGCTTCTGATTAAATGGACTAGGAAGGTCATAATGAGCTTCAACATAGGCTTATTCTAAATATTCGGACATCTGATACGGTTTTACGTGACAATGGCTCTCCAGTGGAAGTGGTTGAAGAAGTGCTTTTTCTCATTGGTCTTGACCCTCGTTTCTCTCCAGTAGATACTGTGGCTATCAGGCTGTTGGGAAAATAAATGAGCATTTTGGGGCAAGGCCTCTTTCAACTCTGGGAGATGGGACTGCACAAGCCATTTCTGCTGCAACAAATACTATAGCATGTAGGGTGGGTGACAATATGATGGATTTTAGTAATAATCAGTCCTAAAGAAGCTTAACCTAAATTTTATTTTACTTCAGTTTTTGAGAAATTCAGAAATAATCAAGAAGGTTGAATGAACCAGTCTTGTAAGTTAAACCAATGAGTGGGTCAGGTTTGTCTTGGTATGGCGTTTAAAAAAACATTCATTCCACATTTCAAAACTAAAATGCAATTTAATTTTTCATTACATTTTTTATGCAAAACACCAACAGTGGAGGTTGCATTCATAATGTACAGCAAAACCTCATATTTCCCACCTTTTATTTACAGGACAGTTGTCCCAATGTCCTCTCCTCCCTAACTTCAAACTTCCCAAAGTACTCTTTCAATATGTCTTCCACTCCATTTTTTTCCCTTTCTTTTTATTTTCCCTCATCCCTAGCACAAAGTACTCACTATTCTTTCCAAATAAAACATTAGCCTTGCTGTCATCTCCATTTCTACCATTATTAGAGAGTGGGGCCAGTAGCTTTCAACATAGACACAGGCTC
>NW_006921693.1:7786613-7789902 GCF_000298275.1 Orycteropus afer afer
GAATTTTAATTTTATATTGAATTTTTTTCTTTTATATGTTATTTCAATTTACAGCAGAATTTTTAAAAACTAAAATAGTTTGTTGAAGCTACTTCATTACCAAATATCCAGAGCTTATAATTTTAGCCTCTGGAGAAAGTTAGGCATAGATAACCATTATGGACTAATCATTTAAGCTAATTCAACAAAGATTAATTGAGCATCTACTCTGGACCTGGCATTACATAGCTAGTGTTTTAATTACAGTACAAATGATCCTAAGCTACCACCACGGGAAGTGGTTAAGTCTTCTTGATTAAATGATCCTATTAGACATCATCATTAATTTGTTCCTTTTGTGTGACGAAATAAAAAAAATCAAACTCACTGTCATCAAGACAGTGTCAAGACAGTCAGTCTTGCTTCTTGGACAAAAGGAAATGAACAAATGTCAAGACAGGGAGAGCTTTTTCTTTTTCTTATAATAGTATAACCAGCAGAGAATTTCAAATTTCATATGAAATTTGAGAACAAATATTCTCAATAAGATACAATAACATTAATATTCACACTAATAAATGACAGTCCCCTTTAGGACACATTTGCTATGAGACTTATGTTATTAAAATCTCTTCAATGAAGTAGCTTTACAGATGCAGATGCTGAGTCCCATAGAGGACAAATAATTTCACGATGAACAGTCAGTAAATGGCAGCCGACAAATGCCAGGAGAGATGGAACCTGGGGAGTGGATTCCTGTTTGGAATTGGATTCCTATCAAATGGAAATCTACTGTGAAGTCATTCCCTTATGAGATCCCTGCACCTCCTGGCCCCATCACTCCTTACTCTCTAAGGAAGTCTCTGCAGTTTAATTGGGGTGAGAAGGTGAGCAGGCCTCAGGTTCAGAGGGAGGCCTTTTTCTTTCTCTTAGAATGGTATAACCCGCAGAGCACTGTCAGGCCTCTCTCAGACTAGACAGAAATTGTGCAGCTTTCTTGGAAGGTTAAGGTGGATATATTTCATTTTGTCATTTTGAGTGGAGGTACTGGGCTTCCCCTCATTCAATGATAGCTTAAAAAAGGTAAAATCCTGCTTCTTGGGCAAAACGAAATGAACAAATGTCAAGGATTTTATATAGATCATTAACTAAAGCAGAATAAACAAGACATTGTAATCAGTTTGAAGGAAGTTTCAGACACTCCTTTATGAAAGCAGCCAGGAAGGCTGAAATGATTTTATTAATAGATCACTTCCAGCGGAGAGGTGCAAATCTGTCTGATGAAAGAAGGAGCCCTAGAGGCCCAAACCAATTGCACTTCTACTGGTCAAAATGCATTTCAGCAGACCAGAAGCATTTGCATGACTGTCCATTTTTACAATTTACAGATTTGTTAAATAGATCAAAGACAAGGAAGGTACAAATAACATAGAAGGTGTACTAGACAGGACACCAGTGCTCATTTTTGCCCATTTGAAACATTCACAATTCTTCTGGGGAGTCTCCAGAGTGACGTGAGCAGAGCTAAGGCAACAAGCTTGAAGCAGGGGTGCTGACAAAACCCGAGGAAGGCGACTGGGAATCAATGAAAGTCACGGGGAAGGCTTTGGGCTTCCACAAAAGGGTAGAATTGGGGCCCAGGCCAAATTTAATTCAATTGACATATGGTTTACATTATATGGTCGTTAGAATGGTAAGTAGGAAATTGGCATAGAAGCCCAAATTTTTCTGCCTCCAATCCAATGCAATTTTTTCTACACTATACTATATCAAACTTTCTAAATAAAAGCATACCTTTTAGAGAGGTTACATGATGGTTGAAGATACTGAAATGAGTATATTCTGCTTAGATAGGAAGGAGTGCAAACAGCAAGACAATGATGGTTTTCATGCAGCTATGTAAGATAGGTAGAGAAGATAATGGCCTTTTGTTCTTTTCCAGAAAGGATGTGAAGAGGCTTACACTGATAAACACTACGTAAAAAGGACAGACCAATTTAAAATAGGTGATGAGAATGTCATTTAAAAGAAAATAGAAAAGATGGCTCCAGATATGCCTAAGGCACTTGACTGCTAACCAGAAAGATGGCGGTTCAACCCACCAGCCACTCCTTCAACTCACCAGCCACTCCTCGGAAGGAAGGTTGGGCAATCTCCTTCCTAGTGATATTGCCTCGGCAACCCAAGGAGAGGTCTCTATGAGTTGGGTCTGACTCCATGGCACATGACAACAACAGATATGAGATAAGGAGGATATTATCATCTTTACTTTTTTTTTTCAGATGAGAAACTCCAAATAGAAGGTCCAAGGATAAAACATTCTATGTCTGCCGTGAGTATGGAGTTCCCCGACTGTTCTGAAAATCAGAATTGAGAATTCACCTCTGTGAAAAACTGATGGAGAGAAACTGTAATTGGGTGGAGGATAGACTTCCAAATTCCCCACTCCTCTTGTGGGTTGGAAAGTATGACAAAGGTGTTAATAAGGAGCTATTTTAAATATAAGGAGCCCTAGTGACACAGTGGTTGGGCGCTTGGCTAAAAGGTCTGCTATCTGAAACTACTAGACATTACCCAGGAGAAAGATGAGGCAGTCTGCTTCTGTAAAGATTTACAGCCTTGGAAACCTGGCAGTGGGTTTTATTTTAAGTTTCCTTCAGACCGTGTATATGCTCTGAGTATTGGTAGGTATGGCCTACATTGTTGATTTTATGTTTTTCACAGAAATTGATTTGTGACCTTGTTTGTTTGATGTCTATGTCCTCTGTTAGGAGTATAAGTTCCATGAGGTCAGGATCCAGTTTACCACTGGATCTCCCAGGATCTAGAATAAAACCCAAATCAAATCCAGTGGGTTAGAACAGCAGAGCTTTTTTTTTTTTTTTGTTAGCAGTTGAGTGCTTTAACCATTACCCCATTACCATAGTTTCTGGTAAAAAGTAGTCATTCCACCATTAATTTTTGGATTAATAATAGAAAGTAAATAACCTGATAAATCTTAAAGTTAGGGATTATCAACTTTGGGAATTTGTGCTGTGGCTTGCTTTATTACCAGCCTTTGGTTTGTGGCTTCCACTGTGCAGCAGATAACAGCCTCAGGTATGCTCTGATTGGAATAGCCTTTTTTCTTGTGTCTGTGTTAATGCAGGGTTTACTTTCATTTAAGGAGCCCTAGGGAGCTCTGGTAGCATAGTGGCTAAGGCACTTGACTGCTAACCAGAAGGCTGGCGGTTCAAACCCACTAGCCACTCCTCGGAAGGAAGGTTGGGCAATCCTACTTCCGTAGTGATACTGCCTCGGAAACCCGAGG
>NW_006921693.1:7790002-7797250 GCF_000298275.1 Orycteropus afer afer
TAGCATAGTGGCTAAGACACTTGCCTGCTAACCAGACGGCTGGCGGTTCAAACCCACCAGCCACTCCTTGGAAGGAAGGTTGGGCAATCCCACTTCCGTGGTGATACTGCCTCGGAAACCCAAGGAGGGGTCACTATGAGTCGGGGCCGACTCGACGGCACATAACAACAACAACAACAACAAGTGGCACAATAAGGAGCTTGGGTGGTGTAGTGATTAAGGCATTTGTCTGCTAACCAAAAGGTCAGTGGTCCAAGCCTACTAATTGCTTTGCAGAGGAAAGATGAGACAGTCTGCTTCTATAAAGATTTATAGCCTCAGAAACCCAATGGGGGTCACTATGAGTTAGAATCAACTTAATAGCAGTGAGTGAGTGGCACAATGATAAGTGCTCAGCTATTAATTAAAAGGGTGGAGAGTCAACCCAGTAACTGCTTGGTGAAGAAAGATGTGGCAGTTTGCTTCCATGGCAATTTACAGTCTTGAAAACCATAGGGGGGTTGTTCTACTCTGTCCTAAGGGATCACTATGAGGTGGAATTGATTTAACAGTAATGGACACATTTCTTTAAATGTGTGCTATATTCACGTGGTAATTGAAACTATAAAGCTGCATGCAAGTATATATTTTAACTTTCTGTCACAGAATAATTTTAGATTTCAGAAAAGTTGCAAAGATATCACATAGATTCCATACACCCTTCACCCAGCTTCCCCTAATGTTAACATCTTAACTAACATAGTATATTTTTCCAAATTAAGACGTTGTTGTTGTTGTTGTTGTTATGTGCTGTCGAGTCAGACCTGACTCATAGCGATCCCATCTTCCTTCCGAGGAGTGGCTGGTGGGTTTGAACCTCCAGCTTTCTGGTTAGCAGTCAAGTGTCTTAGGCACTATGCTACCAGAGCTCCCAACTAAGACATTAAGAATGGTATAATACTATTCACTAAACTATAAACATTATTTGAATTTTACTAGTTTTTCTACTGAAGTCTTTTTTTCCCCCTTTTCTTTTCTAGGGTCCAGTCCAGGCTACCATATTGTAGTAAATAAATACCTTGATAATTTACTATATAGATTTCAGTGAAAATATTCCTGGCAACCATTTTTCAGGAAATGAGTTAGCAAACAAAATGTTTCCTGGGAACACACAAATATTGAATCTGTCAATATTTTGGATCTAGCTCATTAAGTCTGAAGAGAATAGAGGCCATGATAGCAGTCCATGTTGCTTCACAGGAAATATCATGAACATACACACAAGCATTGCTTTATTCAATTCGCCAGTAAATATTCCTGGTCATGTACAAGCAGGGGTCGAGCACCCACTCTGATGCGTATGCATTGCAGTTGGGTTCCTTCACTGACGGAATTGTTAGACCAGGAACCACTCAGGTCCCTTCAGGCTAGGATGATCCTTGTTTCAGTGCTTCTGCTCAAAGCTGACTCACTGATGTGGAGACCACATGTCATAAATGTCTGATAATCACCTTAAAAATTGGGCAACTTAACTTAAAAGTAGAAAGTGGTCAACCAGTGTGGTAGTTCAGTTTGTGGGTGAACTTGGCTGGGCCTGGTTGAGTGGCTGGGCAGCTGGTGGTAGTTATGCCCCATGATGAGACTGGCAATCAACTCCATGGTGGGATCTACCACAAGCAGCTGAGTGAGTAGCTGCCTTAGGGAATGTGGTCTGCTTCCTGTATATAAGGAGAAGCCTTGGGGAATGGTCTCTAGTTTATGGCATGCTTGGACCCTACATGTAGCCGTGTTGTTGTTCAGCAGCCTTCCATGCTCTGCCGACCTTGAGACTTAAGTTAATGGCCTGCTGTGTGGTTTGGTAACATCGGGACTGTGACTTTTTATTTGTCAACCTTGGGTTTGGCAGCCTCAGCAGCCAGCAGCTGTCTGAGTAAAGAAAGAAGCCTCTAGCTTCAGTGGGCTGGCAGCAGGAGGCAGAGCTAGACCCCAGGGTTGAGGAGCTTTCACCCAACCCCTAGAGCCTGGACTTTGAACTTGGACTTAAAGCCTCCAAACTGTAAGAGAATAAAGTCCTGTTTGTTAAAGCCATCTCATTTGTGGTATATTCTTGTCAGAGCAGCACTAGGGAGCCAGAACAACCAGGTTTGGTATGCTTTAACCTAACTGAATCTGAAAAGTAAGATCTTTGTTTTTTCTTGAAAAAACAGAAGACTTGACAAAACATGCATGCTGGAGGTGAGTGGCATCTGCCCCTATAGGTGTAACATGAACTTTCTCACTTACTGCAGTCACCGCATTTCCTTAATGTCTTGTAAATCATTATATTATCTAACTGGCCAGCTTCATACAGCTTAATACATAGTATGGGTCTGTGTGTCAACTAATCCTCTATGATTTTCATTAATACCGGCAAAGAACCTCTTCAGTTAATTATATTTTTTAAAAAATAATCACTCATAATTTTAATTCAGAATCTGGTTCCTAGAGCAGAAAGAAGAGGAAATATAATACTTTATAGAAGGTTACTTGAATGTGGTCTGTTTCATCTGGAGATCCCTGAACTGGGAGGTGCTCAACTGGTAGGTGTATATTAGTCGACTTTAACTTTTTACTCATAGTGTCAGCACAGCCTCTCCATGGTTTTTATACCCTTACTTCCACTGTATCATTTGAACTCTCTCCATTTGACATTCTTGGTCTCTGGGTAAGTAATTAGTTAACAGATTTGCTGTGGATGAACATCGATAAAGGCATTATTCTCCTAGGTCTGTTTTAAAAGCAATAGCTTGGAAAACCTCAGAGAGGCTAAATTGATTTCTTGGGCAAATTACATGAAGAAGGGATTCCAAGCACACTTGCTCCTGGAGAAATTTTATTTCTTCCAGATCACCTGGAGCTCAAACAAAGTGAAACTAGCAATTTTATCCAGGTTCCAACAGAGACTGATTGCTGTGTTTAGCTATAAACCAGAACAATGAAGTATACAAAAAACTCTTTTATGACCTATTTATTCACTGGTTCAAGCCATCTGTTTGATATTATGTGTCTGAATTTTGAGAAGGCAATAAAAGCCAAGAAAAATTGAGGAAATTAATTCACCTTAAGAAAATGACCTTGCCAAATTTTTCCAGAATAATACTCACTTATGAGTAAACTATCTTTCGTGTCCATAGTGGGCATACGTTGTCTGCTATTTACTATCTTTTGTCAAGAGTGTGTAGGCTGGCATTGCATGAAGTAGTCTTGGGCTACTTCTTGGCCTTTTAAAATTCATATTGAAGGAGAGTTTGGCCTGGTTCAGCCTAAGTTAGGAAATCATTACAGGAAGCCAAGATGTGGAAAGCAAGCCATCATGTTTTTGATTTAATGAAGGCACTTATTATTCTCCCTGGACTTTCTCTGCCCTTGTTGGAAACAAGATATTCCCTGCTATCATACCTAATTATCATATCCAGCATAGGCTAGATCCCTGCATTAAACATCTGTTTAGACCACCTGGGAGCCCAAGGCTGAGTCCTGCCCCTCTCCAGCTTTATATCTGTCTGAGGAATAAACTCTGCCTCCGTGGGGCTCCTCCAAACGCAATTAGAGCATAGCTCACCTTGATCCTGGGACAGAGATGGACCATTCCTCTGTTGCAAGTGTGGAACTATCCCTTAGCATGGATTTCCTTTTTAGCCAGCTAGCCATTGTCGTGTGGTTGGATTCTGGACACTAATTCCAGGTCCTCGTAGGACCTTGCATCCTATCCCTTTCCTCATATTGCAAAATGGTTCTCTTAAAGTTAATATTTTCTTCTGTTTCTGGAATCACTTTCTCATTTCATCTCCCAGTGTACTTTGATATTGAATTGATTCTACTTGTTTATACATAAATTCTTCACTTCAGTCCTTGATCTTCTCTCTTGACCTCATGCAACACCCTCATCCTTTGGTTCCTGATCATAATCTCCAACTTTATCCTATTAAACATGTGCTGAATTCTAGATATGTTCAAAGGCTCAGTTTAGGGACCCTGCCATTAGTGTCTTGTACCATTGAATAGCTGCCACATTGGTAAATAAATCTTTTTTTTGGTTTATTTTCCATGTGATTTCATCTGCATGTGCTACAAGTATGTGCTGTTGTTCTCATTACTGCCAGTGTACAGGATGAGATCCATGAGGGTTTTATGACACCATGAGTTACTGCACTGGGTGACAGAAACTCTAGTGATGCCACTGCCAGGCATGCACATGTAAAGTTTTTATAGCACTAAATATGACTGTCATAATAAATACATTGGTATTGCATTGTGTATGTAGTCAGGAGTACTCAGGTGTTGAAGTTAGACAGACTTGGGTTCAAATTATATCACCTATATGATTTTGGATTCTTTAGTCTTAGTTCCTTTATCATTAAAATTTAGCTGATAATATTTATTTCATTGTGTGGTAGAGAGGATCAATATAGATAAAATACATGAATTCCTATTCATTTCTTCCTTTTCTTTTTTAAATTGTGTGTTGGGTGCAAATTTACAGAGCAGAATTTGTTTTACATTCAACAGTTCCTGTACATATGGTTTCACTTCTTGATTACATCCCCAACCTTAACCCACTGTCCTCCCCTCCCTTCCCTGTGACCACAAACCCCAACCCTGTGCCCTTCTTAACTGTGCACTCCTGTCTATCCAGATGTCCCTCCATGTGAATGTTGCCCCTCTGGTTCCCCACGGCCAATTGCTCCAAGGGTTGTAGCTCCATAGAGTAGGTGGGTGCATTCCCATGGGTTGGGTGTTCTGCATGTAAGTCTTTCTACTGTTGGGCTGAGAGCCAGTCCTTGGGAGTGAGTCTTATCCCAGGCCAGTGTATCCCAGGGCCATAGTCTTGGGGATCCCACCAGACTCCATCTGACCAGTACTTCTGGTTGTTACTGTGCTTTTAAATTTTATTCTACATGTTTCCTCCCACTCTATCCAGGATCTCTAGTTTTAATCCCCTCCTGAGTGGTCAGCATTGGTAGCTGGGCACCATCTAGTTCTTCTGGTCTCCAAGTCCATCATATCCTTGGACTAATTGTTTCCAGATGCGCTTGTTTTTTTATGCCCTTCTTCGCTTCCGATGCTTCCGATGCTTGGAAACCATTAGCCACATTTTAGATGGCCACTTGAAAGCTTTTACGACCCTAGTCACTACACACCAAAGTAGGTTGTGGAACAAGATTTTTATGTATTATGTATTATGTAAATAAATCTTGAGCTGTGTGGATGAAGCTGGTGATGTAGAACCATTGAAAGATCCCACGAGGTAGTTAAAGTAAGAATCTCCCCCCACTAGTTAGCTATGTGTCATTGGGAAAGTAACTACATTTCTGTATGTCTGCTGTCATTTATAAATTGAGAGAGGCTGACTATCAGTGACTTTTAATCTTTTTTTTTTTTTAAGCTGTAAGATGTCTTCTTAAAATGAAATCTTAAGAGAGAAAAGATAAAACAGATGCAAGTGGAGCTGCTTTGCTCAAAATTATGATAATCAGTTGTCATTGAGTTGATTCTGGTCCACGGCAACCCCAATTGTGTCAGTCTAGAACTGTACTCCATAGGATTTTTGGAAGTAGATTGCCGGACTTTCTTCCTGAAAATTATGGTAGAGAGCTCAAAGCCTTCTTGCTTGACTACCTACGGAGCTTTCCTGAAGCATTTCACTGGGTCTTCTTGGGCTCCATGGGTATTCAGTTGAAAGCCCATATTGACTGTCAAGCTCATTCCAAGTCTATAAAATCCATAGTGCCAAGGATAGCCTTATTTTTTACCTTAAAAGTTAGGAGAAAAAATATCAACTACTCATAAACAGTGATTTGAATATGTTTACTGATATTTGACTGTTCTACCAACAAACTCTTTAGATCAGCATATATGCTATATATAAACACAAGAGAAAGTCATTGACATTAACACTAACAGAAATATAGGTTGTATACATAAGGAGCTCTGGCGGAGTAGTGCCTAAAGCATTTGAATGCTAACCAGAAGGTTGGCATTTCATATCCACCAGCTGCTCTGCAGAAAGAAGATGAGGCGATCTACTCCCATAAAGATTTACCACCTAGGAAACCCAATAGGGGTTGCTATGAGTTAAAATTGATCCAATGGCAGTAACTTTACACATAAGTGAACAAATAATGAACAATATTAAAATATTAAGAATTAAGTACTGGAGCTTTAGGAGGAGGGCTTTAGGAACCCTCATGGCACAGTGGTTGGTTGCTAATCAAAAGACTGGTGGTTCAAATCCTCCAGTGGTTCCATGGGGGAAATGTGTGGCAGTCAGCTTCCATAAAGATTTAAAGCCTTGGAAACCCTATAGGGCACTTCCACTCTGTCTTATAAGGCTGCTATATGTCAGAATGTGAGAGGGTATGACAGAACAGAGCAGCAGCCAGGGATCCAGGTAAGGGGAGGAACCCAGGCCCCACCCTCACCAGTCAGGAAAGCTAGGGAAAGTGAAGCTAGAGGGGACAACAGAGCAGAGCAGCAGCCAGGGATCCAGGTAAGGGGAGGGTGGAGAAGTTTCAAACAGCAAAGGGAGACAAACTTGTCTGTCAGTTTGTTGTACTGTTGTGGCTTGGTGTTGCTGTGAGGATTGAGGCTGTGCCACCAGTGTTTCAAGTGCCAGCAGGGTTGCACATGGTGCACAGCTTTCAATGCAGCTTACAGACTGAGACAGACTAAGAACAAGGAAGAGGCCATCCACTTCTCAAAGAATTGTCCAGGGAAAACCTTATGAATAGCAGAGAAACACTGTCTGATATATTACTGTGCAATTTTATGAATAGCCTGGAAACATTGTCTGATACAGTGCAGAAGGACAAGTCCCTTAGGTCAGAAGGCTGTCAAAATATGACTAGGAAAGACCTGTATCATCAGAGTAGGACCAACCTTACTGATATGGATAAAGTAAAGCTTTCAAGACCTCCATTTGCTGATGTGGCATGACTCAAATTGAGGAAAAACAGCCATTAATAATAGGAACATCGTATGTATGAAGTATGAATCTAGGAAAATTGGAAGTTGTCAAAAATGAAATGGAATGCATAGGGATTGATATTCTAGGTAGTTATTAGTGAGCTGAAATGGAATGGTTTTGGCCATTTTGAATCAGACAACCATATGATCTACTATGATGGGGATAGAAATTTGAAGAGGAATGGCGTGGCATTCATCATCACAAAGGATGTTTCAAGATCTGTCCTGAAGTACAATGCTGTCAGTGATAGGATAATATCCACA
>NW_006921693.1:7799790-7801840 GCF_000298275.1 Orycteropus afer afer
TCTTACCTACTTTGGTCATGTTGTCAGAAGGGACCATTCCCTGGAGAAGGATGTCATGCTTGGTAAAGTGGAAGGGCAGCGAAAGAGGGGAAGGCCCTTAACGAGATGGATTGACACAGTGGCTGCGGCGGTGGGCTCAAGTATAGTAGGGAATGTGGAGCTGGCGTGGGACCTGGTGGTGTTTTGTTCTGCTATGCATAGGGTCGCTATGAGTTGGAGACAACAGCACCTAACAACAACAACAGCAACATACATCAGAATCAACTTGATACAGTGGGTGGGAGCTTGCTTTGATGTTTGCCACCTGGAACAATTATTATTATTGTTATTATATTACAATAATTATTATTTTTATAATAAAGTCATATCAGGAAAATTGTTTCTCTTTATCATCATAACAGGAACCATTTCTTAAGTGCATATGTTTTGCCTCATTAAGTCCTGACAGCAACCTTCTTAACCTGGGCAACATGCTGGCTTTCATGACCACTGCCAAAATCATAAGACAATATTTTTTTCTCACAATAAGAGAATATATTTTAGAATTTTGTTAAACATCAAGCCTGTCTAAGCATACTTAGTCGATTAAAACATTTTATTAGCAATGTTTGGGCATCTATTCCCAAAAATAAGTAGATGCGGTTAAAGGCAAAGGATAATTGGAATCAGAGCTTAAGGTGGTGAGAGTGGGGCTTTCAATTAGTTAAAAAAACAAACAAACAAACAAAACCTTCTGAAGGAAATAGGTGAAATAAAAGCTGGCAGGGCAGATGCCTGGGAAAAGATGGAAGGGAGAAGAGCAAAGCAGAAGAAAGTTTGAACAACTGAGGGAATGAGGGAGAGCATGTATCACTGATGCTGGGCAAATGACATTTATCTGTGTGACCCAGACAAGTTACTTCTTTCTGTGTATTGGTTTCTTCCACTGTACAATGGAGTTAACCTGCCTTCTTAGGAATACTGAAAATACCACAGACTGCCAGAAGATCAAACAAATTTGTCTTGGATGAAGTACAGATGGAATGCTCCTTAGAAGTGAGAACAGCCAGACTTCATTATGTTTACTTTGGTCATGTGGTCAGTAGGGACCAGCTCCTGGAAGGATATCATGCTTGGTAAAGTAGAGGATCAGTGGAAAGGGGAAAGCCCTCAACAGAATGGATTGATACAGTGGCTGCAGTGATGGGCTCAGGTATAGCAAGGATCGTGAGGATGAGGCACGACTTGGTAGTGTTTTGTTCTGTTGGACGTAGGGTCGTTATGAGTTGGAGCTGACTCAACGGCACCTAACAACCACACAACAATCTGCATAAATCATAAATGTCTTCAAACTGAGATTCCATGGCCAGAATGCTGTCTTAAAATTAGTTGTATTAATATAGTAAAACTTGAGAATGGTGGAACCTATCAAAGGAGGACATTTCAAATATTTTTCATTAATAGATAGAAAAGTGGTAAGACTGTAACCTGTTAAAGGTGGAGAATTTGTGATACCTGGAAAAACAAGTTCCAGCTCTCATAGGGTTCATTGCATTTGCTTTGACTTCAAAGGACGGAATAAATGCAAGCCCACATACACATACATATACGCATGCATGCACTGTCCTTGAGTGGGATCCGACTCATAGTGACCCCTCCTTGGGGTTCTGAGGCAGTATCACTACGGAAGTAGATTGCCAAACCTTCCTTCCAAGAAGTGGCAGTTGGGTTTGAACCACCAGCCTTCTGGTTAGCAGTCAAATGCCTTAGGCACTATGGCACCAGTTAATCTTATTTTATAATGTAAGTGCTTTCCATAAAAACCTGGGGTTAAAAAACTAAAGTCATAAAAAGCTGATGTAAGATAAAACTCTTATAAATAAAAAGTTATTTTGTTTGTTGAATTTGGGATCAAAACTATCTTTTTATCTCAATGCAATTGAATAAAACATGTCTGAAATTTTAAAATAGTAGTAATAATAGGGGAGCTCTGGTAGCATAGTGCCTAAGGCACTTGAGTGCTAACCAGAAGGCTGGCGGTTCAAACCCACCAGCCACTCCTCGGAAGGAA
>NW_006921693.1:7814618-7816165 GCF_000298275.1 Orycteropus afer afer
TTGTTGAAACCCCACGTGTGTAATTGAAATTGCTGAAGTATTATTACGTTGCTCTCTTCATTCCTCTTAATCCACCTTCCTCTACATCCTCTTCTGTTTTTCTTTACTTGGTATTGATTGAACAAATGTTTGAATGCATGAACTACAGGTTTATGGAGAGCCTGTGTTGTACCTTATATTTATCCCAGGATATATCTTCAGCATATTCCTAGGTTTCTCTTATATATATGAATCAATGAAACATTCTTTTGGGACAGCAAATTTCTCCTAGAATAACTTCTCAATAAGCCAACACCTACGACTCCCTGGAAATCCCTTTCAGACTGATTTAAATCTCCAGAAAACTCCAGGAAGTTCTCCATTGAGTTCTCAGTAGGGGCAGCACGGTGTCTTACCTGATCCCTGTAGCTCTGAGTTCATTATGTAGTTCGGACTCAAGCTAAAGAATATCATCATAGATGCCTTTTGCAACAGAATGATTCCAAGGTGCATAAATAGAATGTCTAGGATTTAGTAAGAAGTTGTTAGTGACCTTAGTGAATACAATGAGTCATATAAATTACCTGGGAATAGGAGCTTTCTGGAAGGAGATTTGGTGGCACAATGCATAAGGCATTTGACTGCTAATGAGAAGGTTGGCGGTTCAAATCTTCCAGCCGCTCTCCAGAAGGAGGATGGAGCAATATACTTCCGTAAAGATTTACCACCTCAGAAGCCCAATGGGGTTTGCTAAGAATCAACTCGATGGCAGTGAATTTGGCTTATTTTTCCTTTGTTTGTTTAGGAGTCTTCTGTATTTCAGATACTTTTAATAAACTAGAAATCATCTGATTTTCCTCTCTCTCTCTTTTTCAGTCAAGTTTATTTTCTTATTTTCACCCCTGACAGGAAATCAAGAACCTTATATGTATTCCCAAAGAACTCTGAGAAAGGCCTCTTTCATTTTTTGCCAAGTATTTATAATTAAATATAATTTAAAATTATATTTGAAGATGTGATTATGTACTTCACTTCTACAAAGTAGGCTTGCTCATGCCAGAAAACATAACTTCATCTTTATTATTTGGAGGCCAAGCCTAATAAAAAAGTTTGTGACAAGCAATGAATGAGTGGTTACTGAAAGAAAATAAACACACAATTTCTCTTATGTTCCTATTTTGTTGAATAATACATATTTTAAACTTGATGTTAAAATACTTGGATCATGACACCAAGATCCGGATAGCTTGTTGTCCACCCATAAGTTTGACCCATACATGAAAATGTACTCACCACATTTATTAAGTAAAAGTTAATAGTGTAAACATCCTTTAGGAGCTTTACTTTCCAAAAATGACATTCTCACCTTGAGAAATGACTATGTTGACTAAGTTGGAACTTGCAGCTAAGAAAAGAACAAAACTTGTTCTCACATTTTTTAAAAATTGTGGTTTGGGTGAAATTTTACAGAGCAAATTCACTTTCCATACAGCAGTTCACACACATGTTGTCTGATGACATTGACCACAATTTACCCCAATGCAGCAGCTCCCCTTCCACTTCCTCCC
>NW_006921693.1:7816940-7822042 GCF_000298275.1 Orycteropus afer afer
GGTTAGCAGTCAAATGCCTTAGGCACTATGCCACCAGAGCTCCTAGTCCATAAAGGAAGAATCCTGAAAATCAGCAAAGGATAGTAGAGAATCAGGATATCATTCTTAAATATCATATCACTGAGTTATTTTTATTTGCTTTGTGTATTCATTTTTATTTATTCATCATTGGCTAGCAACTGTACTCCAAAGGGACTTAAAGATACAATAAAAGCTGCTGATAAAAAAATGCCATGAGATGAGAAGAAAATGTTCAAGCTGAAGTGATGAGATGGAGATGTTTTTGCCCAACAATCTACTGATTGTCAACAGAGATTTAGTATCTCTGGATGTCAAGACTGATAATGACACATTGTTTACTCCTCAGAATGGAAATATTCTTGGTTCTAGACTAATGTGTAGCAGTCCCATCACTGACTCTTCTTCTTTGCTTTGTATTACTAAAATAGGGAATGTCTGATTTTTCTCTGAGAAAAAAAATCAATTTGCTTCTTCTAGGTTCAGTTCAGAGTCTTTTACTCCACATCTGGGCTTCAGTTTCCTCATTTGTGAAACCTTCACCATGGAGTCTTGTCAGGATTAAATGAATTAGGCTATGTAAAACCAGTAAAATGTGTAACTGTTGAGGAATTCTTAGCTTTTACTTAATTAAAATTACTATTCTGTCAAAAAGAAATTGTGTTGTTCCTGTGGAAAAAGTGATTAATGTGTTTTTACCTTCCAAAAGTGTACATTGTGGGAAAAAAAAATCCTAGCAGTCTAGAGTGGAATACATTCTTTTAGTAAACATATTTAGGACCCTGAAACCCATAGTAACGAAAGACAAGTTATTTTCAAGCAAATGAAAAAAAAAGAAAACCTTCCAGTTAGCAGCCCAGTGCATCAACCATATGAACCACTCAGGGATTGACATATTATGTTGCTGTTGTTAAGTGCTGTCGATTTGGCTCTGACTCAATGGCCCCATGTACAACACAACAAAACACTGCCTGGTCCTGTGCTATCCTCACAATCTTTGTTATACTTGAGCCTGTCATTAAAGACACTGTGTCAATCCATCTAATTGAAGGTATTCCCCTTTTTTGCTAACCCTCTATTTTATCAAGTATGATATCCTCCAGGGAATGGTCCCTTCTGACAATATGATCAAAGTAGATGAGGTGAAGTCTGGCCATTCTTGCTTCCAAGAAGTGTTCCAGCTGCACTTCTTCTGGGACAGATTTGTTCTTCTTCTGGAAATCCATGGTATTTTCAGTATTCTTCTCCAATACCACCATTCGAAGCCATCATATCTTCTTTGGTCTTCCTTACTCATTGTCCAGCTTTCACATACATATGAGGTAATTGAAAATACTGTGGCTTGAGTTAGGCTCACCTTAGTCTTTAAAGTGATGTCTGTGCTTCTAAACACTTTAAAGATGTCTTTTGCAGTAGATTTTCCCAGTGTAATACATCTGATTTCTTGACTGCTGCTTCCATGGATGTTGATTGCTGAGCCAAGCAAAATGAAATCCATGACAACTTCAATCTTTTCTTCCTTTATTGTGATGTTGCTTATTGGCCCAGCTGTAAGGATTTTTGTTTTCTTAATGTTGAGGTGTAATCCATATTGAAGGCTGTAGTCTTTGATGTTCATCAAAGTAAGTGTTTCAAGACATCTTCACTTACAGCAAGCAAAGTAGTATCATCCGCACATCTCAGGTTGTTAATGAGTCTTCCTCCAATCCTAATGTGACATTCTTCCTTCCTCATATAGTCCAACTTCTTGGATTATTTGATCAGCATACAGATTGAATAAGTGTGATTTTAAACCATGCAGTATCTCCTTGTTCTGTTAGAACAATAGCCTCTTGTTCTGTGTACAGTTTCTTCATGAGCACAATTAAATGTTCTGAAATTCCCATTCTTTGCAATGTTTATCCATAATTTGTAATTTGTTATGGTCCTCATAGTCATATGCCTTTGCAGAGTCAATAAAACACAGGTAAACATCTGTCTGATATTCTTTGCTTCGCCAAGATCCATCTGAAAAGTATGATGCTAAGTCAGACGAAAAAAGGGAACATACTGTGTGAGTTCATTTATATGGCATTCTAGAAAATGTAAACCTAATGGCTTTCAGTGGTTGCCTAGGGCAGCACTCCACCACTAGTCTGTCGGTGTTTTTACTTAACTGTGTTTTATTGACTATGCAAAAGTATGTGAATGTTTGGATCATAAAAAATTATGGATAACTTTGTGAAGAATGGGGATTCCAGAACATTTAATTGTGTTCATGAGGAACCTGTACATAGACTAAGAGACAATGGTTCAAACAGAACAAGAGTATATGACATGGTTTAAAATCAGGAAGGGCGTGTATCATGGATGTATCCTTTCACCGTACTTATACAATATTTATGCTGAGCAAATAATCTGAGAAATGGGACTATATGAAGAAGAACCTGGTATCAGGATTGGACAAAAACTCATTAATAACCTGTGATATGCAGATGACACAACTTTGCTTCTTATAAGTGAAGATGACTGGAAGCATTTACTGATGAACATCAAAGACTACAGTCTTCAGTATGGATTACACCTCAACATTAAGAAAACAAAAATCCTCATAACTGGACCAATAAGCAAAGTTACAATAAATGGAGGAAATATTGAAGTTGTTAGGGATTTAATTTTACTTGGATCCACAGTCAACACGTATGGACGCAGCAGTCAAGAAACCAGATGTCCTCTTGCATTGGGAAGTCTGCTGTGAAATATCTCTGTAAAGTGTTAAAGAGTAAAAACATCACTTTGAAGAGTAAGATGTGCCTAATTCAAGCCATGGTATTTTCAATTGCCTCATATACATGTGAGAGCTGGACAATGAATAAAGAAGAATGAAGAAGAGTTGATGCCTTTAAATTATGGCGTTGGTGAATAATACTGAAAATACCCTGGACTGCTAGAGGACAAATCTATCCTGGAAGACTGCAGCTGGCATGCTCCTTGGAAGGGAGAATGGCCAGATTTTGTCTCATCTACTTTGGTGATGTTGTCAGAAGGGACCATTCCCTGGAGAAGGATATCATGCTTGGTAAGGTGGAAGGTCAGTGTAAGAGAAGACCCTCAACAAGAGATTGGATTGATACAGTGGCTGCCACGATGGGCTGAAGCATGGCAACAACTGTGAGGATGTAGCACAACTGGGCAGTGTTTTGTTCTGTTGTCCATGGGGTAGGTATGAGTCAGGGCTGACTAGATGGCGCCTAACAACAGTAACAACAGGGGAGAGGAGTGACTGCAATGGAGCCTAAAGAAACCTTTTGGGATGAAGCCATTGTTTGATATCTTTATGGTGATGGTGATTCATGATTGTATTTTTATAGAAAGTGTAAGTTTTATTGTATATGAATTGTGATGCAATAAATATTTTTTTTTTTTTTTTAAAAGTAAAAATAATGGAAGAGTGGTAGCATAATGCCCAAGGCATTTGACTGCTAACCAGAAGGCTGGTGGTTCAAACCAACAACCAACCCTTTGGAAGGAAGATGGGCAATCTACTTCCATAGTGATACTGCCTTGGAAACCCAAGGAGGGGTTGCTATGTCAGGTCTGACTCAGTGAGTTTGATCTAATTATTGCAAATAAAGCAAACTAGTAATAAAGATCAAAAGCAAAAGCATTTATAAATATTGATACTGAGATAATTTAATATGAGTGTGAAAAAATATAAAAGGGGATATGACAATAAATAAAATACAAAAATAATGAGAAAATGGGTAAGACAGAATATAAAATTTACAGTAATAAAAAGTTATTGTCACCAACAAGTATATCATTGAAAACTTAGATAAAAGAATGTTAGTCAATGACTTTACATCTAGGATTGCCACAAGAAAAAGTATTGAATAATGACTGAAACTGTTAAAGAAATCCAGGTGGTCTGGAATAGATCTTAAGAGTATAGTATTAAGAAGAAACACTATCTGTCACCAAGCAGGAATAAATAGCTCAAAAAGAAACAAAATAATTTCTTATCTTATTTCTGCTGCTTCAGTTGTTGCTATGTTGGAGCCCATTGTTGAAGCCACTGGGGCGATCCATCTCCTTGAGGGTCTTCCTCTCTGTCACTGACCCTCTATTTACCAAGCATGATGGTCTTCTGCAGAGGCAGTGCCGAGCACCTACAGCCAGACTGTATTGTTCAAATAAGAGTCTTGATATTGTAATTAAGTAAATTTGCCCACACTCTGGTGTGGGAAGTCATACACACTTTCCAGCCCCTTTTTAGAAGGAACACTTTTTTTATTTTTTAAATACATATTCATGGAGATTTTTCCCTTCATTAATTGAAACAGTAAATTTTGAGATATTAGACAAGACTTAAAAATTAAAGTGCATGGGGATTTTAAATTCAAGTATCAGTGAAAAAACGCAATATATAGAGATGTTATTTATTAGTTAGTTAATTTATTCATGTTACTTATTGAAACTCAGCTAGTGGGGCACAGAATTTCCTTATAAGAGAAGTTTATGTAGGATAATCTGCAGAGGTATTAGATGTCTTGACTGCAAGTTTTGATGCAAGAACCTGTCTTTACACTTGCTTTGATGTGGGACAAGAAGATGGGAACAGACCCGTATATCCATACATTGAGACTGTCACAGTATTAAAGAGAGAGGTAGTATCAATATATAAATATATATTTGCATACATATGTACAAATGCACACATATGACATTTATATGGATGTGCATTTATACACATCAATACACACATATATCTAGACAAATATACACACATTCTGTTCTTAGGTGCCTTCTAGTCAGTTCTGACTTCACAGTGATCTTGGGTACTGTTCTGGTTACCTAGTGCCTCTGACAAGAAACATACCACAAATGAGAAGGCCTCAACAAACAGGAGTTTATTCTTACAATTTGGAGGCTTTAAGTCCAAGTTTAAAGTGCCAGGCTCTAGGGGCTGGGTGAAAGCCCCTTAATCTTGGGGTCCAGCTCTACCTTCTGCCCCCGGCCCACTGGAGCTAGAGGCATTTCTTCACTCAGACAGCTGCTGGCTGCTGAGGCTGAGAAGCCCCAAGGTTGACAAGTAAAAAGGCACA
>NW_006921693.1:7822187-7824909 GCF_000298275.1 Orycteropus afer afer
GACACGGCTATATGCAGGGTCCAAGCATGCCATAGACTAGAGACCATTCCCAAGGCTTCTTATATACAGGAAGCAGAGCACATCCCAAAGGCAGCTACTGAGCTTCCACCATGGAGTTGATTGCCGGTCTCATCATGGGGAATAACTACCACCAGCTGCCCAGCCACTCACCCAGGCCCAGCCAAGGTGACACACAACATAAGCATCACAGGTTACAGTGGAACTAAATGTTCCCAGGTCCTGCACCATCCTCATGATGGTTGCCATGCTTGAGTCCGTTGTTGCAACCACTGTGTCAATTCATCTAGTTGAGGGTCTTCTCGTTTTCCACTGACCCTCTGCTTTGTTGTTAGGTGCCATGAAGTTTGAGCCTATTGTTGCAGTCACAGTGTCATTACATCTCATTTTTCACTAACTCTCTACTTTAACAAGCATGATGTCCTTCTTTTAATAGTATGTGCTCCAACACACATGAGACAAAGTCTTACCACCCTCGCCTCTGAGGAACTCTCTGGCTGTATTTCTTCCAAGGCAGATTTGTTTATTCTCCTGGCAGTCTGTGGTCTACTCAATATTCTTTGCCAACCCCATAATTCAAATTCATCAGTTCTTCTCCAGTCTTCCTTATTCATTGTCCAGCTTTCACATGCATGCATATGAGGTGATTGAAAACACCATGGTTTGAGTCAGGAGCACCTTAATATTCAAAGTGACATCAAGAACAAACACATGAAGAAAGCAAAAGGTCATTAAAAAGACAGGAAAGGAAGACAAGACTAAAACAGAAGAGACTCTGAAGCTTGTTCTTGAATGTAGAGTAACTAAAGTGGATGGAAGATATAATGAAGGAAAAGAGCTGAACAGAAGATTTCAAAGGGAAGCTTGAGAAGACAAAGTAAAGTATTATAATGAAATGTGCAAAGACCTGTAATTAGAAAACCAAAAGGGAAGAACATGCTCAGTGTTTCTCAGCTAAAAGGACTGAGATTGAAATTTCAAGGATTTCATTTTACTTGGACCAACAATCAACATAGAAACCGCAGTAAAGAAATCAAATGACATATTAAATATGCACTCAGCAAATCTAATGCAAACAACCTTTTTTTAATTTCTTTTTTTCTCTTTTTTTTTTCCCAGTTTGTTTTACATTCAACATTTCATATACATTTAGTTTCACTCCCCATTTACCATTCCTGACCCTAACCCAGTCTCCTTCTTAAAGTGTTTAAGAGCAAAGAAGTCACTTTGAAGACTAAGTTGCTCCTGACCCAAGCCATAGCATTTTAATAGCCTCATTTGCATACAAGAGCTAAACAATGAATAAGGAAGACTGCAGAAGAACTGATGCATTTGAATTGTGATGTTGGTGAAGAATACTGAATGTGTCATGGACTGCTAGAAGAATGTCTTGGAGGAAGTACGGGCAGAATGCTCCTTAGAAGAAAGAATTGCAGTTTTTGTCTCTTGTACTTTGGTCATGTTGTCAAACAGAACAGTCCATGGAGAAGGGTATCATGCCTGGTAAAGCAGAAGGTCAACAAAAAGAGGAAGACCCTGAATGAAATGGATTGACACAGTGGCTGCAAGATGGTCTTCACTTAGCAACGATGGTGATTATGGTGCAGGCACACACAGTGTTTTGACCCTGTTGTACATAGGGTTGCTATGAGTTGGAACCAACTGAACGGCACCCAACAAAAACAGCATTGAGTTTGATTGATTTCCTTTAATAAATGAAAATGAAAAATATTTAACCATCCTTGTCTATTCATTTAAGGAGCTCTGATGGTGTAGTGGGTAAGACATTTAGCCGCTAATCAGAAGGTCAGCAGTTCAAACCCACCAGCTGCTCCATACTTTTGTAAAGATTTACTGCCTTGGAGACCATATGGGGGTCTCGGTGAGTCAGAATCAACTTGATGGCAGTGAGTGAGTGGATACTTATTTATTTATTGTCTTTGATGTTCAGTCCTTGTGGGAGTGATATTTCTGTGTATGATATAATGTAGGACAGGATTTTATTTTACACTACAAGACAGTTTGTCAATTTCATTTTTAATTCATGTTTATTTATTTATAAATAGTAACTCCTAATAAACCTCTTGAGTTAATTTTATATGTATTCCAAATGATCTTTACAACAACCAAATCAGGCAGAAAAGGAAGATTCTACCATCTCATTTCATAAATGAGAAAGACAAAAAAGTCCATGGAGGCTTGGTTTCCATATGTTAAATCCAGTTTTGCTTTTACTAAGCATTAAATATAAGAACATGGTGCCGATTGAACTCAGATGTTTAAACAGGACCTTTGGATCCAGTATGGGGGAGAGATTGGCTTGGGAGACGCTGTTAAAAATGTGTCTGTGAAGAAGGTTTTCCTTCATGGAAGCAGGCCATCGCTTCTTTAGCTTTCTGTGTGCTCTGAGAGATCATTGCTTCGTGGTTCTTTGTAGCTAGGGTTTCTATCATATCTGTTTCCAAAATGAAAGAGTCAAAAAATTAGAGTTATGTGTCAGGATGGAGATGTTGCAATTTAAAAAAAAAAAAAGTTTATTTGTACCACACATGACAGTTCACCAACCTCATTCAATGCTATGATCTTTGCAAAACAAGGTTGTGGCACCAATTAACTGCATGTGACGTAGGTGACAGTTCAGTACGTCTGATGCATATTACCTTTTGTGGTGTTTCCTGCCCAGATTTACAAGGTTTAACTGAGG
>NW_006921693.1:7825754-7826508 GCF_000298275.1 Orycteropus afer afer
ACTTTCCACATTGTAAAGTTCCTTATTAATATAAAGATTGTTATTATATTTCAAATAAAATGCAAAGCCATTATACATGATTATCATATCTCTTGACATTTCGGGAGTTCTGGTGGCATAGCCCCTAAGACATTTGACTGCTAGCTAGAAGGCTGGTAGTTCAAACCCACCAGCCACTCCTCGGAAGGAAGGTTGAACAATCTACTTCTGTAGTGATACCGCCTCGGAAACCCAAGGAGGGGTCACTATGAGTCAGAACTGACTTGATGGTAGGGAATTTAGGTTTTTTTTTTTTTTTTTTGGTATTGTCATTTCACATAGATTCCAAATATTGACTGTAGTAGATCCAACATAGAGAAACTTTGAAATATGTGATATACATGTACATTGCAGATTCATTTCAATGTTGCTCTATTACAACAGAACCCAAATTCTCACATATAAATGAATTCTGCTCACCGTCTTTTCACATCCAGTATGGTGTCAGGAAGAGGTAAATTCCGGGTCTCGGGTAGGAAGTAGACAGATATGGAGGCCGTGATGGCCAGACATCCGTAGATAATCATTGGCAATGATGCAACATGCAATCTAATTATCAATAGCAAAGAACTTACTATTCCTGCTACACTACTAGTAAATATAAATAAACCTTGAATAACAGACCTATGAAAAGAGATAATATGTGTTAAAGAAAGGTATTTCAAATTGAGTCTAAGTTTTACTTTTCTCTGCAGAATCTTTTCCTTTTCAATCC
>NW_006921693.1:7826878-7829761 GCF_000298275.1 Orycteropus afer afer
GTATCACTACAGAAGTAGATTGTCCAACCTTCCTTCTGAGGAGTGGTTGGTGGGTTTGAACCACCAGCCTTCTGGTTAGCAGTCAAGTGCCTTAGGCACTATGCTACCAGAGCTCCTGTTACTGTTACTAGTTGAAGTCAAATTGATTCTGAGCCATGGGGATCCCACATGTACAGAATAAAACTGTGCTCCAGAGGGTTTGCAAGGCTGGGAGGTTTTGGAAGCAGATAGCTACGCCTGACACCTCTGGGGGGATTTGAACTGGTGCCCTTTTGGCTAGGAGTTGAGCTCTTAAACATCTGTGCCATCCAGAAGCCCCTTGTAAATGATTAGACAGTAAATATTTTAGTCTTTATAGACCAAGCCGTCTCTGTTCCAACTACCCAACCCTGTCAATATAGAATGAAAACAACCACAGACGGTATGTAAAAAAAAAAAAAAAAAAAAAAATCATGTAGCTTTTTTTCCAATAAAACTATATCCACAAACTGGGTGGTGGGCCAGATTTGCCCCATGAGTAGTAGCTTCCTAACTCTTGCTCTATGAGAACATTTTAGTCTCCCTTCAATTATAGTAGTTTTTCTTTATCTTTAGTTATAATTTCCATTTACTATGCTTTTCAAGTTTTCATAGAAGATTCAAATATTTTTAACACTTCAGTGTTTACAAATTAATACTTATTTTTCCTTATGTGCTACTTGACATACATGATTCCTTCCCAACCTTTAGGTCTCAGTTTAAGTGTTCAACACTTGGAAATGTTAATTGGCAACAATTCTATTCTTTATATTTTTACAATAAAAATTAGGGGAAAAAAAAAGAAAGTACCAACAGAACAACCAGAATGGAAATGTATCAAGGGTCATTGAACATTATAAAGGACCCAACCGATGTCACTGATCAACTTGGGTAGAAAACATGGAAGGGAAAGCTAAACACTGTGTAAACCTTCAATGAAAACACAGTAAAATATTACATATGAAAAAGTACCAATTGACATTAATATGCTCCCTCTGCCCTCCCCCAAGCCTGGCTCTATAATAAACCCCATTGTCTTCCTCAGAACACTTATTTCACACTGTAATTTGTTTTGTTTATTCATTACATCAGCAAAAGTTCAATGAGAAGGGAGAAAACCCACCAGTAATTGAACAGAGATCGCTTACCATTAAAGGAAAAAAAAAAAAAAAGGTAAACTCAGAGACAGAAATGTTATAAGAAAACATGAAAGGGCCCCGGAGAAAACGGTTGAAGGAGGCAGCTACCAACCACCCGGATGCCTTGAAGAACAAAGGGAAACAGTTTGCGTTTTAAAATTTAGGAGCTTAAATCTGGGTCCAGTAGAACTGAAACTCAGATCTCTGAGGAGGAGGCACTTCTCATCTGGTTCTGGTATCCCTGAGCTCAAGAAGGCCCTCATTGAGCAGGCTGGAGGTTTGAACCTCCCAGCTGCACTGTGGGAGGAAGATGGGGAGAGTCGGCTCCTGTAAAGATTACAGCCTTGGAAATCCCATGAGCCAGTTCTGCTCTGTCCTACAGGGTCTCTATGGGTTGGAATCAATTCAGTGGTTGGAATCAGCTTCAGTTAATCCTCAAGACTAACCACCACTGTAAGGAGCCCTGGTGGCAGACTGGTTAACTGCTCAGCTGCTAAACAAAATGTTGGTGGTTTGAACCCACCAGCGACTCTGCTGGAGAAAGTGGAGAAAGATGTGATATTCTGCGCTGTAAAGATTTACAACCTTGGAAACCCATAGGGCAATTCTGCCCTGTTCTATAGAGTCACTAGGAGTTGTATCAATTCCATGGCAATGTTTCTTTTTGGTTTAACTACCATCTTCAATAAACAGTTCCACTCTTTCTCTACAAAAACGAATAAAGTTAAGAAAATGAGGAAATTAAGAGATTAAACTCTTATTATTTCCTATTTTTATAGACAATATTTACCAATCACTTATTCATACAGGATTTTACCTCCCACAATAAGGTAAAATTTCATTTTTCCCTCTGTAACATGTTGTAGGGGGTCTTTATTTTCCATCTTAAGGATTTAATTGCTTTGTATTAGGATATGGGTGCATTTAAAATTCACTGCCTTAGACATCTATTTATTATATTAAGTAGTATTTTGCTAAAATTGTTGACTAAATAGAGCTTCTTAGTATGCAATACTAGTACAGTTTTTTTTTTTTTCAAAAACACTTCACTCACACATGCTATCCCACCTGCTTCTTGTAGGAGTGAGTTCCATACCATAGGTCATACTGATGGTAAGATACATGGCCATGAATCCTTTTCCTACCAGTGCGATTCCAACGCGCAAAAACACCATAGCTGTGGACAGGAAGTTAAGTGAGAAAAATAAGATATTGAGAATAACATATCTTATTTCATTCCATAATAAACAATTGTGCTCTTAAATTAGCTAGGTTCAAGCAATTTCAGTATTTTACATTTTTCTAATGAGGAGATTTATTCCAAAAATCATACTGTATTAAAAAGAAGTATCCATTCACCAAATACTTAGAAGGAGCCAAAAAGTTTAATTAGGCGCAGAATTACAGTAGTGGGGCAGGTTATTTTGTTTGATTTATTTGAAAGTCTTTAACTATAAAGTCTATTTTGCATCTTGCTGCAGATGCCATAAATGCCTGTATCTTCACAAGCCTGTCTCACAATTTAGCATTACTTAATTGGCAGTCTGGTGGCATACTGCCTAAGGCATTTGACTGCTAACCAGAAGGTTGGCGGTTCAAACCCACAGCCACTCTGTGGAAGGAAGACTGGGCAATCTATTTCCATAAAGATTTCCTGCCTTGGAAACCCAAAGGGGGTCCCAATGAGTTGGAATCGATTCGATGGCAGTGATTTTTTTTTTTTTTT
>NW_006921693.1:7830106-7830645 GCF_000298275.1 Orycteropus afer afer
CAAAATTTATTTATTTTCTTTTACTCTTGACCCAACCAAATTAATGTTTCTAATCCATCACTTAGATAAAAATTGGATGTTGCCCCTGAGATTTAAATCTTTGTATTCTGCTGCTTATTAAAATTTATCTTTGCGTGTCCTTAAATGCACAGGCAAATCAATAAGTTCAAATGTTAGACTTATCACATTTCCAATCCCTGCTCCTCTTCTTTGATCCCCGTCACAATTACTGCTATCAACGTTCACCTTGCTGATCCACGCTGTGGATCATGGATGGCACATCTTTGACTCATCACTCACTGTCAACTATAGGAGCTCTTAGTTTCTCTTGGAGTCCCTGAGTGGTACAAAAGTTTAACCCACTTGGCTGCTAACTAAACAATTTGGGGTTTGAGTCTATCCAGAGGCACCTCAAAAGAAGGGCCTGGAAAACTGTGAAGCACAGTTCTCCTCTGACACACTTGGGGTCACTATGAATCAGAGTCGACACAATGGCAACTTTTTTGTTTGCTTGTTTATCCGCAATTAGGATGAATTTA
>NW_006921693.1:7849079-7879829 GCF_000298275.1 Orycteropus afer afer
TGATGGGACGTAACAACAACAATTGACATTTATAAATCACTCTATACAACAACAGCAGAATACACACTTTTTTAAGTGCACATGGAAAATTCATCAAAATAATGAATACACTGAATATGTCATTCAGAATGATTGAAATCATACAGTATATTTACTTCAACCAAAATAGTAGTGATATAGAAATCAACAGCAAAAATGATCATGGTAAAAATCCCAAACACTTGGAAATTAAACATCACTATTTTCCATACCCCATGACTCACGAAGAAAGTAAAATCTGATTATTTGAAAAAAAATCAGTTAAGCTGATACAACTTTTCTTGACTGATTAATACCAAAAATAGTAAACATTGATTATTGCTATTAAGAAATAAAGAAACATATCATTACATTTTCTACATTAAAAGAATAATAAGAAAATACTCTAAACAGTTATGCTAATAAATTCAGCAAGTTTGATAAAATGTAAAAATTTATTGCAGATACACAGAAACAGCAGAGATTCAAGAAGAAGAGGAAAATCTTAACAGTCCTTTACCTAATAAAGAAATTAAATTCCTAATTATTTTCAGAATTATACATACATTAATAGTTAGCTTTAATGAATAGCACATGCACTCATCTTAAGGAGACAGCAGAAAAACCTTCCAAAGGCAATATATCTTGAGATTTGCTTTTAACTTTACATAAGAGCTAGACAAATAGAGATGAAATAGGTAGCTATCCTGAAATTGGAAAAATGTATCAGCAAATTCATGAGCATAAGATCTACTTTTGTGAATCAATAACCACTGATGGTTAATGGTAGCCTGAAATATAAGACTGAAGGGATTAACCTACAAAAAGACAAGAAAAGGTCAGGGGACGAACAGGAAGACATAGATTGCGAAGCCAATGAGTTTTAACTAGACACCTAGAAAATACTGAAGATTTGAGCTCACATGGTGACATGATCAAAGTGGTATTTGAAAGTCATTCAGCACATATCCTTGAGCCAAATAAATATGTCCATTTCATCATAGATGTGTTCTAACTGAAAATGCCCATTAGTATCAGATTAGCACTGCTCTGGATGTACATATCTTTCTTTAAAATTGAATGCCAGTTTCCTATTTGTGTTTTTCTAAAATAAGTTACTTTTTCAAACGTGTTCTGAAGGAACATCTTCTTAAATATTTTTAACCTCCTACATTTGTCATGGAGAATTTTAACCCTAAGCATGCTCTAAAGGAACAAGGAGGTTGTGGTGAAAGGCAATTGGGAGAGATTTGTGAGTCTAATGAGGATGCAGCATGGATTGCCACTTCATTCTGCATTTATTGATTCTGGTCCTGACTATAAAGCACATTTTTGTGCTTCTTTTAGATATACAGTAAATTTTGATGTAATAGTGAATATTGTGTATTGTACGTTTCTGAGTGTCTGAATTCTATTTTTTCTCTTTAAAGAATGTCAGTGCTTCTTTTGGACAGGGATTTAAGTTACTTGAATATCATTTTGAGGCTTGTTTTAAGCTATTTAATGAAGGAGAGAATATGTATAAAGTAGCCTTTACACTACGGATATTTAAGTTCAACTACTGAGCTGTGGACCTTTTGAGGTCTATAATGAATCTCCTATGGGATCAGGAAGTACTCTGTCCTCTGACTGGTAGGAAATGAAAGATCTCCTTGCTGTGTATTACATTTAGGACCTATTCAGTCCTCATGTCACCAGTCACTTTTGGTTCAAGTTGGTGGAGTTTCATCCTGAGAGTGTACAGCTTAGTATTCAGCAAAGACTCAAGGGCCTCTATAGACATATTTGTAATGATGTTTTTTTCTGTGTGTTTCTCTCCTCTCCAGAACATCGTTACAGAATTTCAATCTTCTTACTCAGACTCACTAAAACAAGTCAATGTCTCTTCAACTCATTGGGATCACTGTGCTCTGTGGTCCAGAATGCATTTCCAGGCAGAGAGCCAGGGAAAATCATAGGGCTAATCTTATTTGTTTCCCTTTTCTCAGTGGTCACAATCCTAAATTGTCAGTTGGCCAACATCTGTCAACAGTTATCTCATACATTTTATCAAGCTACCTATTAGTTTATGGTTGGAGAGTGAACCTAGTGCTTGCTCCTCCATCATGGTAAGGTCAACATAGATACATCTTACATTACTTATCAATGACACTCTTCTGTTCCACACCTTCCAGAGGCTCCATTCCTCATTGAGAAAATCTGAAATCATTATCTTGGTTTATAAAGTAATACTTGAATTTAGCCCTATAGCCCTGGTTGTGCAATGATTAAGTGTTCCACTTCTAACCTAATGGCTAGCTATGTGAGCCCACCTGGAGATCTGCTTCTGTAAAGAATACAGCCTAGGAAACCCTATGGGACAGTTCTACTGTGGCACCTTGGGCCACTAAGAGTCAAAAATCATAACCACCACCACAACAACATATATTCAGTTATTTCCTTCCTCTTTTCCTCTGCTCCCTCAGCTTCATACCCGCTAGTCTCCTTAGTCATACTATCTAAAGGAATTTTCTCTTTCTGTCCTTTCTACCTGAACTAAATAATAAACTATCAAGTAGGCTGCTAAATTCACAAGGCTACTAGCCAGCAGAACCAAGCTTAAACCCGACATTCTAGCTCCTGAGCTTGAAATCTCAAGCAGCCTGCTGTGTTCTCTATCATGCAATCAAGTGCTTTGCGAAATCTCTTCATTTCATTCTTTTTCTCAAATGCTATCCTATTAAACAGACCACTATCTGCTGTCCTATATATAACATCTTTCTGGTCCTTTCACTGCCTATCTTCTAATCCAAAAAAACAAACTCATTGCCATCAAGTCGATTCTGACTCAGAGCAACCCCCGTTGGGTTTCCGAAGCCGTAAATCTTTACAGAAGCAAACTGCTTCATCTTTCTTCCATGGAGCAGCTGGTGGGTTCAAACCACCAACCTTTTGGTTAACAGTCAAAATGCCTTACCCACTAGACCTCTAGAGTTCCTTTTATCTTCTTAGAAGCAGACATATATTTACGCATTAGCTTATCTCTATCTTATCAGAAAACATCCAACAGTGAAAATGAACACTGTATATGGTTTATTCATTGTTAAATTTTCAGACTTAAAACAGTTCTAGGCAAATTTTAAGAGCAGAATCAGAATTTGATGACAGTTGAATAGATAGATCTCCTTTAGCCACTGTATGAATTTGGTATAACTATCTTAATTTCCCAGACAATGTGTTAATGATCAGAGAGTGTAAGCAATTTGCCCGAGCTCATGTCAGGTTGGTGATTATATAAACAGAGATTTGAGTATTGTTCTCAGTTAACAAAACACTGCATTTGTAGGCACTGTACACTATTGCCCTGTAACATAAATGAAGTTGATTGCCTTTCCTTAAACGTACTAGCACTGGTGGTTCTCAGCTTACATAAGTCATCATTACAAGCTGTCAAGTTGATTCGACTCATAGCAACCTCTCCTTCGTTGATACCGAGGTGATATCTCTATGGAAGTAGATTGCCCAACCTTCATTCCGAGGAGTGGCTGGTGGACTTGAACTGCCAGGCTTCAGGTTAGCAGTCAAATGCCTTAGGCACTATGCCACCAGAGCTCCTAATAAAAATTCATCATAATATCTAAATTACTTACCTTTTTCTATTAAAGTTTATATTTTACCAAATGCAATCTTTTCACTTTATTTTGTTCTCTGCTACATCGTATGGATCTGCTTTGTCCCAAAGCACATGCAATCAGTTATTAAATGACATGGAAGCTACTAGAAAGGTCCCTAACATTTAGGGAATTAAGAGGACATACAAACCGCATAAAGCAGAAACAGCATATGATTTTGCGCATGGTGGAACTGGCAATGAGCTCCTTGAGTTTAGAAGAATGAGTGCATGAAGCAAGTTCTTCCTGCATTGTGGATTTCAAAAGCTCCATGCATGCAAAAAACAAAAAGAGTTATATGCGTTGTTAGAGATACAGAGAAAGTACCAAAACCAATGACTGAACATAACAGTCATTAACAATTAGTACTCATTAACGATTAATGGTCATTAACAATTCTTTTGTCCAGAAACATTCTTAATTATCTTCTAAGCCACACGATCATACCCCAGCATATATGGAAGCATGATTTGCTCTGTGGCTGTGGTTGTTGTTAGCTGTTGCTGACTGATGGCAACCCCATCTGTTACAGAGCAGAACGGTTCAGAGGGTTTCCTTGGCTGTAATCTTTTGTTGTTGTTGTTGTTTGCCATCGAGTCGGACCCAACTCATAGCGACCCCTCCTTGGGTTTCCGAGGCAGTATCACTACGGAAGTAGATTGCCCCATCTTCCTTCTGAGGAGTGGCTGGTGGGTTTAAACCGCTATCCTTCTGGTTAGCAGTCAAATGCCATAGGCACTATGCTAACAGAGCTCCTAATCTTTTAGCACTTATGTTATTATTTAAACTATTTCCATTTGGTTATCTCATGTGGATCTGAGATTTTGCTTTGATATTTATGAGATGTTATTAAATGTAATATTTTCAATAAGATTAAATAATAAATTGACTTTTTATGTACAAAAAGACTCTTAACTACTATATCGTCCATAAAAAGTCTTGGGCACTCAAAAAATTCATTTATATAATAGGACTTTTCATAGTATATCTCTCATTATAGTATCAAGTACATACTTTCCTTGTCTATGGCATTATGACGTGCTCAAGGCAGAGCCACCCATATCTAATTGTCATTCATCCAGGTAGGGACACACCACTCTAGGACATGTGTAGATATGAGATTAGCTTTCCTTCAAGGTCCTATCAAGTCACTGGCATCATCCTAGTTGAAAATTGACCTTATCACATATATAATAGCCATGTACCAATAGTGGAAAGATAAATGAAAAATTTCTAATTTTCCCTAGTTTTATCTATTCCTTTAAATCTCAAGAATTTGTGCAAAAATACCAAAGTATTTTGTATTGTTCATGGTTATCTTGAAGACGGCCTGTTTTTCAACAGCAAGGCATGGAATGTCTTTTGCAGCATCTTATAAACATGTTATGTGCTATAGTAAATACAGTAAATATTGGTGGGTGGTTGATATGTGCTGTGGAGTTGGACCCGACTCATAGCGGCCCCTCCTTGGATTTCCGAGGCAGTATCACTACGGAAGTAGATTGCCCAACCTTACTTCCGAGGAGTGGCTGGTGGGTTTGGACCGCCAGCCTTCTGGTTAGCAGTCAAGTGCCTTAGGCACTATGCTACCAGAGCTCCCATAGTAAATATTAGCATATAGGTTTTTAGATATTAGTTATCAATTCGTGGTTTAAAACTATCATCTTGTCAGTTTCAAGGGTAGCCATTCCTCACTAAGTACTGTGACATGTTTCAAATCAGGGCAAAATGTCCTAATCTGTATCAAAAATGAGAAAGAAACTAAAAAGAGCAAATTTAACTAACAGTTGTTAGATGGAGTTAGGAACACTAAGTCCATTCTCAGGGAAATGAGACATTCTGAGCAAAAGAGTATCTCTGCTATACTTATGGAGGCACTGGTGGTGCAGTGATTAAGACATTCGGCTGCTAACCACGAGGCAGTCAGTGCTTTACTCTGCAAGAGGAGATGATGCAGTCTGCTTTCATAAAGCTTTACAGCCTTGGAAACCCTATAGGGCAGTTCTCCTCTGAGCTATAGGGTCGCTGTGAGTTGGATCTCTTCATGGCAATGGGTTGGATTTGGGTCTATTTACATGTGTATGCGTGTGTGTGTGCACGCACTCGTACATGCATGTGTGTTTGTGTGTAGGAAGGAGTCCTGCTCGCACAGTGGTTAAGACCTCAGCTCTAACTGGAAGGTAGGCGGGTGGAACCCACAGCTGCTCTGCAAGAGAAAGATGTGGGAGTCTGCTTTCTTAAAGATTATGGTCTTGGCAACCCCACGGGGTAGTTCTACTCTGTCCTATAGTGGCACTGTGAGTCAGTATTGACCGGAGGGCAATGGGTTTGGCTTTTAATTTGGTGTGTGCATGCATTTTTGTCTCAGTAAAATGTGCTATTATTCTTATCAGTTTCCATAGGGTGCTAAGTAGAAAAGGTGTTAAATAGTTTTCTAACAAAATGAATTGATTTACAGAAACGACAATCTCTATTGGTCATATTTTGTTTTGCTTCGGGGCCAACTCAATGGCACATAACAACAACAACAACAATGTAGTTGTTTAGTAACTGTGTGTCACTGTCATCATTTTTGCAATTGTGCTATTTTTCCAGGGATGGAAAAAAAGCTGCCCAGATCTACCACAGTTTTCTCTCACCTCAATGGTTAGGTTCTCTGCAGCATCATTTTTGCCATTAAATCGGGCAACTTTCTTCAGTTCTTTGAGTGCTTTGTCTAGTTTACCAGTCACAATCAGCCAGCGGGCAGATTCTGAAAACCACCTAGGCAAAGCACAGCGAAGATGTAATCAGGAAGCAGTTCACGTCTGAAGAACCATCGTGTTTATGGTATTATTTAACTTTCATAAATGTATCCATGTTTGGTCCTCAATAAATCCATTCCTTTATTCTGTGGAAAACACTAATGTAAATGATAACCTCTGATAGTCAACTATGCATGTAGTTTCGGTTTATTTGTATTCTAATAAGAAATTGAAATAGAAACCTTGAAAAAAACCTGAGCAAAAGAATATCTCTGGTATACTTATAGAGGAACTGGTGGTGCAACATTTAAGGCATTTGGCTGTTAACCACAAGGCAGTGCTTCACTCTGTGGGAGGAAGAAGAGGCAGTCTGCTTCCATAAAGCTTGAATATTTATAAGTTCTCAAAGAGTATTTCTTTTTCTTTTTAATTTTGAATTGAAGCTCAGTATATGTGTAGTATATAATGATTCACATAAGTGTAAGCTTCAATATCCACAAATCAAACCTACTTATGTAACCAACATCCAGAAAAAAACATTTACTGTACTTTTAGAAACCTCCCTCAACAGTAACCACTATCCTTACTTCTTTTTTATTGTGATTTGGATGAAAGTTTACAGAACAAATTCATTTTCCACACAACAGTTCATACACACTTTTTTTTCCCCCATGACACTGATTGCAATCCCCATAATGTAAGAGCTGACTTCTCACTTCCTGTTTGTGGGTTACCTTTTCCCTGTGTCCTTCTTTCCTGTGCATTTCAAAGAGTAAATCTGAGCAAGATAAATGATAAAAATTTTAGAAAGATTCTCTCTGCATTACTTTAGCTGGAACCGTGCATTTCTAGTGAAGAGGGAGGAACACAAGCTTAATGCCATTTTAATCAATTAAATTTAGGGATAGAATTGATTAAATAGTGAATTAAGACAAATTTGAATAATTGTCTTCTGAGGCTTTTCACTTCGTCTACTCATTAGGAAATAAAATAGAACTCAGTGGAGTAAGTTTGTATGTGTGATAAATTAAAGCTGGCTGTGGCTTCTTTGACTCAACTGCCAGTGAGAAGTGGGGTGTATACCTCCCCCCTTGAATCCTGGCAGAATTTGTGACTGATTTGACCGATGGAATATGGAGGATGTGAACTGTGCCAGTTCCTGCAGCCAAGCCTTAAGAGACTTTCAGGTTTCACTTTCTGTTTCTTGGCATACTCAATTTGGGAGAAGCCATTTATGAAATTTGAGTGCCGTGCAACCTCCATGTTGTAAGGTAACCCAAGATGGCCGTGGAAAACCTTGTGGACATAAAGATGCTTAAAGAGCTCCAGTGATTCCAGCCATCCTAGTCTAGAAAGACGCATGAATGAGTCTATAGATAACAACAGTCCAGCCATCTCTAGGTGCATCATGTCAGGGTTTCCAGACGTGAATTTCTCAAGTGAGTTAAACTATAGAGACGAGGGATAAGGATAATATCTTTTATTACAAAGTATAGATGGCCTGCTCTTCCTAGGGTCCCTTAAACTAATAAAACAAACAAACAAAAAAGTTAAACATACCATAGGAGCAAGAAGTAAGCCAAATAAGGCAATGAGATGGCTAACTGTACAATGTGCCAGTCTCGAAAGGCATAAGTCACTCCAGCTAGTAAAATCTGGCCAGTGCTCATAGACATTGAAAGAGCTGTCATCATTTGTGTTCGAGCCTTTGTTGGAATCCATTCTATAACTGAAAGGAAGAATAACAATTCTGACAGACAATCAAGTGAATGTTTAAAACATTCACTCAAGTACACGTAAAGGAGAGAGAATTAAAACTAACTTACGAAGTATGATGTTATTGCTAGTTACTGTGCCCAGGGATATTGCCATAATAAATCTTATCATACAGTAAACTGGGAAGGTTGAGGCAAATAATGAACAAGTTCCAAACAATCCAAATAGCAGAGAAAAGCATAGCAACACTGGTTTCCGGCCAAATCTAGGTAATAACCAATTGAGTTAGTAAAAACATCTAAAAAATCAAAACAGTAGAGTTTACCATTACACAAATACTTGAAGTCCTATTTAGATCTCCCCTACATTTTTTTTTTTGTTGTTGTTGTTTGTTTGTTTACATGTCCTGGAAGAAATACAGCCAGAATGCTCCTTGGAAGTGAGAATGACCAGACTTTGTCTCACCTACTTTGCTCATGTTGTTAGAAGGGACCATTCTCTGGGAAAGATATCATACTTGGTAAAGTGGAGGGTCAATGAAAAAGGGGAAGGCCCTCAACAAGGTGGATTGACACAGTGGCTGCAATGATGGGCTGAGGTATAGCAGGGACTGTGAGGCTGGCATAGGACCGGGCAGTGTTTCGTTCTGTTGTACATGAGGTTGCTACGAGTCAGAGACAATGCAATAGCACCTGACAACAACATATGATCCTACAATATCTGATGCATGTGCCAATTGTTACTTTTGTAAGATTAGGTGAGACTCTTCTAATACATGTCCATCATCACCAATAAACTTTAAATTACTTGTAATCATATATTGTCTTAGAGAAACAACATCCAATCCAGTGTCTGGCAAATTGTTAGCACAAACCACTCTTTGTGCTTTTATTTTCAAAACGGAATCATGGCTTCACTATAAGTTTTCATGTTTTTACCATACTAACTCCTTCCCGCACTTGTTGTTGTTGTTGTTATGTGCCATCAAGTCGGACACGACTCATAGCGACCCCTCCTTGGGTTTCCGAGGCACTATCACTATGGAAGTAGATTGCTCCATCTTTCTTCCGAGGAGTGGCTGGTGGGTTTGAACCATTAGCTTTCTGGTTGGCAGTCAAGTGCCTTAGCCACTGTGCTACCTGAACTTACAGAATGGAATTATCCAAAATCCCTTCATAAACTGTTTTTGAATATTTTTTGTTACTACCTATTGTAACTCTGCAATGCAGATATCTGTAACACCTTAGAGCTTCTTCTCTTTTTGTTTGTATTGCTGTAGTGTTTGTGCACCTGCGATCCATACTTCGCCAATCTCCTTGGTTTATCACATTAAGTCATTCTTTATTAAACCCATTTCCATCAAGTCACAGAAATTATCAATAATTCTTTTGTAACCTATGGCCTCAGAAGAAAATTCAGTGTCCTTGGCATGACTTTCAAACTTCTTGAAAATCTGAGAAATTTACTTATCTCATGTTACCTCATTACATGAATATTATGCACTAATTCATGCCCCTTACAGTCTTTGCCTCTGAACTTGAGAACATCTCTCTACATTTACTAAGCCAGTTCTACTACCTTCATTCCCTCTTCTTTCTTTAACTTGTACTTCTAATTAAAGCCTACAAGTCATTTTCTCAACTTTTAGAGTCCATTTTTACTGACTCCGACATTACTTCTTCCTTGGAAATGTGTATCTCTACCACCCTGTAATAGGTAGTAAATGTCCATGTAACATTTCTTTTCAACTTATTTCTCCTCTGTTGCAAATACCTTTCTTTCTGTCAACATGTTCTTTCCGTCAACATGTAGCCCAATGTTCCTAACACAGAGGTTGTTAATTCCTTCTTTTTGAGTCTCACCTGTCAGCAAAGTAGCCACTTATGGGTGTTCCCATCATTTGCCCAGTGAAGAAAATGGACTGTGACAATGATTTGAATGATTTTTTATCACATACCAAATCCCACTGAAAAACAGAAATAAAAACAGCAGGTTTGGAAAGAAACTAGAAGCAGAAAATACAATTAAATGGAAAGATCTGTTTGGGGGAGGAAAAATGAGCTATTTTGTTAGAAATTTGATTTGTTTTAATGTTTTAAACCCTCAAAGACTGCTAAATTCCAAGTAGTTTGTCAGACACTGTGTTTATAGCAGAGATCGAGAGACAAATTTTAGTGGGAAAGATAATGTGTGTTATCCATTTTCCTTGCTATCATATTTTCCATCATTGTAAGCACTAACTACATATAAAAAGGTTATGTATCTTCTTAGTATGTTTCAACAAAACATTTACATGATTGTATTACTTTAGCAGGGACAGCACATTTAATGGTGGGCAATGAAAAAGTACATCAAGATGACAGAAATCAGGAAATACAGAATATATTCCATAATACATGAACATTATTAGTAAATGATAAGAAAATAGAAAGTTTTATTATTTTTTGATACTAGAAGTTGTGTAAACTTCATATCTATCATGTTTGTGTATTTATGGATGAGTATGAGTTATCAAGTTATCAAGTTATCAAGCTGAAAAATAGATCAAAATCCTTGATTTGGCATAAATTTGATGATTGGAAGTAGACAACTTATGTATCAAAATTTGAAGTTCAGAGACATTAACAAATGCTAAACAACACTAGCTTCTGATGGCCAAAATGGGCTTCAATTTCAGCTCTACTTGATTTCAGAACCTGCACTCTAAATCACTTTGCTAGAAAAAGAACTGTCTACAGATGAAAGAGAGAGCTCTGGTGGTGTAGTGCCTAAGGCACTTGACTGTTAACCAGAAGGCTGGCAGTTCAAACCCACCAGCCACTCCTCAGAAGGAAGGTTGAGCGATCTTTTTCTGTAGTGATACTGCCTCTGAAACCCAAGGAGGGGTCACTATGAGTTGGGTCCAACTTGACAGCACATAACAACAACAACAACAACACAGATAATAGAAAGGAGCTCCGGTAGCATGGTGCCTAAGGTATTTGACTGCTAACCAGATGTCCAAAGAATTCCATTTCTTTTTCTTCTTCTTATACTACTTTTTATAATAGAACTATGTCTTATAACAGGAGCTCGGTAGCATAGAGCCTAAGGCACTTGACTGCTAACCAGAAGGCTGGCAGTTCAAACCCACCAGCCACTCCTCAGAAGGAAGGTTGGGCAATCTACTTTCGTAATAATACTGCCTTGGTAACCCAAGGAGGGGTCGCTATGAGTCAGGTCCGACTCAATGGCGCATAACAACAACAACAACAACAACATGTCTGATTGCATTGAGTAGATTTAGCATACCAAACCAAACTCACTGCCATCGAGGCAATTCCAACTCCCCCATTGGCTTTCCAAGGCTGTAAATCTTTATGGAAGTAGATTACTCCATCTTCCTTCTGCGGAGAAGCTGGTGGGTTTCAACCACCAACCTTCTGGTTAGCTGTGAAATACCTTAAGCACTGCACCACCAGAGCTCCTTAGGTTTAGCATAGTGCTATGCATTTAGAAAAAGTTTGCATAGTTTTTTTCACATGGTATTTGTATCATACCTGTGTCACAATGGTAGAGGTAAAAATGCTTTGGTCATAGATCCAACCATCCAGGCATGGTTCTGTCTCTAGCTCACTGATGTTTGTGATTGACATATTAGAATCCAGGAGTTGCCACTGTGTCTGGCGGAATCGACGGCACTGCTCTGGTTTGTAATTTGGGCCCATTGGTATGGAAACCCTCAGGAGTGCTTCAGTTGTTAGATTCACAGAGGTGTTGGTGACAAATGTGGTATTGTCAAGGAGATGGATGTAGCACCGGTGAGCAGGGGTGGCTGATGTAAAATTATCCACCAAGTTGTGAACATTCATCAGTGTTGTTATCAATAAGATCAAAATGAATAACAGAATCTGGAATTTCCCAAGATTTCCTACATGCAGTAAAATTTCGGAGAAGGCCATGAATGTATCAGAATGGCAGGTGAATGAATTTTTGTTTATACTAAAGGTTTACTTTGCCTGAAAGACAAATCAAAAACAAACCCAATGCTGTTGAGTTGATTTCAACTCATAATGATTCTAAAGTACAGAGTAGAACTGCCCCTAGGGTTACCAAGGCTATAATTTTCATAGAAGCAGACGGCCACAGCTTTCTGCCATTGAGCAGCTGGTGAGTTCAAACTGTTGACCGTTGGGTAAGCAGCTGAGCCCTTAATCACTGTACCACCAGGGTTCCTTCTCATCTGAAAGATAGCTCTGGTTAATTGAAAGTTAAAAACAACAACAACAGCAATACAAACAACTTTCTAAACACTTAGATCTATCTAATGAAAGAGTTGGAAACATTCACCTCCCACATTGGAAGAGAAACACTTCACCAAGTCGTCTTGTAAAATTTTTATAAATCAGCTTTGTCTAAAATAATTCTACAATACATTCTTGGAAAAATAGGCATAAGTTGTTCCATTTCATTTAGGTACAAACTTTAAAACACAAGACTTCTAGGAATGCAAACAAAAAATTGAATTATAACTACTGGTAATTGTTATAATGTTGATATGTAGATTTTCCTTAAAACTAACATAATTCATTCATGTATTCAGTCAATAATTCTGCCAAATATTCAGTAAAGGTGGAGAGATTGATTCCTTTCTTCTCTGGACTTGTGTGATGCTTCCCACACCAAGAGATGGGGTCACTTCCCTCTCCCTGAATAAGGGCTAATCTGAATTCACTTGTTTGACCAGTAGTGTGTGGTAGAAATTGTATTAGGCATCTCCCATGTTAAGTAATTCGAAATCTTGCAGCTTTCACCTGGGTCTCATGGAAAAGTCCTCTGAGGTAAATCAGCAACCACATGTAAAGCAAAGTTCCCCTGCCCTGAAAACTTCAAACTCTGAGAAAGGATGCATGAGCCATATGGATCTGGCTCTCTGTTTGCAGAGACAGATGCTTGGCCAATTCACAACTCTCCTAGGAAGATATGTGCATGGGCACACTGTCAGATGAATCCTGTCCCACCTCTGAATGAATGCACCCACAGGAGAGAGGCCAAGTTACAACTGTCCTGAACTCAATCAACCCCCAGAAATGTGAGCAAGAACACTAAATTATTGTTGTATGCCACTATATTTTGTGGTAGTTTGCTATGCAGTATTATGTAACTGGGCAGTAACTATTTGATGACTGACAAATGTGTACTAGAAATTTAGCTAATCACTGGGTATATAAGCTTGAATTTAAAATGATATATCCTTGACTGTCACAAATCTTACCATCTATCAGAAGAGACAGGTTTTACTTACATTTGAAGTAAAATTTTTCTATTATGGACATCTTCAAAAAGTACAGAGGAGATTATAATGTATCATCAGCTTCAATAATTACCAAAATACAGTCAATCTAGTTTCATGTCTATCTACCATGCTCCTCTTTCCCTGCCTACACTGGATTATTTTATAGTCAACCCCAGACATATTATAATTTTATCTGTAATCATTTTTAGTAAGGTAAGCAAAATTAAAACAACAATACACACAAATAAATATGTTCCTAAGCTATGTTTTTTTTTTTTTTTTTGTAGTGAAAGCAAAAACAATGAAAATGTATGAAAAGAAAATAAGGAAAGGCAGGTAATTAAATTGTAATATTAGGGAAAGACAGTTGTTGAACTGAAATATAAACTGATTTGCTGAAAAAGTTTAAAAAATGAATTGGGATAAAAGAGTTAAAGGAAAAAGGAAAAATATGGTAGGTCATGTGGGGTTAGTGTTCAGGAAGAGATTGGTAGTGGGGATGAAATAATATGATTGGACAGTGACATGTCATAGATTGGTTTAAGTTCAAGAGGGAGCATATTACATCATATTTTAACATGTAATGTCTCTTTTATCTTCATATATAGAGCATTATTTCATCCCAAGGCATTCTCATTATATTTATTTTTATAGTATTAATAGTATCAATCAACTATAATATGAAAATGGCAAATAATTTGAGGGACACTATTCAATACTAAAATTGGAACAGATTGTTGATAACTGCAACAGCATGGGTGAATCTCAACTATGTTATACTTTTAGAAGAAGCTAGACATAAAAGAATGCATAAGTGTGCCTCTATTTATATGGAATTCAATAGCAGGCCAAAGTAATCCATAATAATAAAAATTACATCAGTATTTGCCTAGGCTGAAGATGTTGGAGAAATTACAATACAGTGACATGAGGTAGCTTTCTAGGATTATGGAAATACTCTTCATCATGATAACAATTACACAAGTGTATACATTTCTGAGCCTGAGCCACTCCTCAGAAGGAAGGTTGGGCAATCCTACTTCTGTGGTGATAACTGCCTCGGAAACCCAAGGAGAGGTCGCTATGAGTCGGGGCCGACTTGACGGCAAACAACAACAACAGCAACATACATTTCTGAAAACTAATTAAATTTAAATTATACTGCAAGAAACATGCTTGGTCTGGCACTTAGCTCCCTTTATTAAGTCCCACTATTTAGTGGAGGTTGTCAAGGAGAACAGCCACTTATCAGAAAAGAATAGGGAAAATATAGAACGAAGATCATCACAAATGAGGAACATATCCCATGTGAATTAGGATTAATAGAATAAAATTTCAATAATCTTAAAGTAGCATAGTAAAACTCTAGAAATAAGAAAGTTGTTTGTGGCATGAGGTAGGAATGAGTGACTATAGAGAATATAATTAAAATGAAAATATTGGGTATAAAAATATTATAGTTAAAAAACTATTTGATATAGAGTTTATAAGGTTACAGGATATAAGATAAATATACAAAATTCAATTATATTTCTATCCAGTAGTAATGAACAAACAATAAATGAAAATAAGGAAACAATTCTGTCTGTAGCATCAAAATGAATAAAATACATAGAAATAAATTTAACAAAAGAGATGCAAAACTTATACTCTGAAAACTATAGAACATGATTGAAAGCATCTAAAGAAGACCTACATAAATTTAAAAAAATCCTATCTTTATGGATCAGAAGACATAATATTGTTAATAGATCTTTCTGCCCAAATTCATCAACATTTTCAACAGAATCACTATCAAAATTCTGCAGGAATAAACAAGATGATTCCAAAATCCACATGAAATATCAAGGGACCTAGGATACTGAAAATAATCTTGAGAAAAATAAAACAAGTATTGATTTAGGTGAAAGGAAGGGCAATGTACCAAATGTGAGTGATCAACACAGTGGCATTGAGGAAGAGGATGAACTGCTGTATTAAAAATGAATTTTCTCTGTAAACTATCACCTAAATCACAACAAAAATTTAATTAAAAAAAAAAAAAAAGAAGAAGAGGATGTACACTTCCTGATTTCAAAACTAATTGCAAAACTACAATGAAAATAATTTGTGGTAGTGGCATAATAATAGATAGATCAATTGAGTAGGATTGAGACTCTACAAAATAAACATTCAGATTTAGAGTAAATTGATTTTTAACAGTGCCAAGGCCTTTCAATAGGGAAAGAATAGCTTTCTCAGCAAATGGTATTGGGAAAACTGGATATTCATACTCAAAAGGATGAAAATTCATCCTTTCTTCACACCATATACAAAAATGAACTGAAACTGGATCAAATATTTAAATGTAAAAGCTAATACTACAAAATTCTTTGAAGAATATATGAACGTAGGTCATCATGATCAGACGATGACTTCTGAGATATTACGTCAAAATTGCAAGTAACAAAAGAAGCAATAGATAAACTGGATATCATCAAAATTAAATAGATTTGTGCTTTAAAGGACACCTTCAGCTTGAAGTGTCCATTACAGCAAAGACCTGAGGAAGCAAGTGAATCGAATATAGATGACAGCTTTGGAAACCTGAGTAGCAAAAGCAAAGCTGAAGAGTCAGACCAACTGTCAGCTGGTAGGGGGAATTTTACAAAAACAGTGGACCTGGAGAATTACAGATCACTGGCAACCTGCCAGCCCAAAATGGACAATGTAGCTGTATTGAGAAAAAGCAAACAATATTTCCAGCTGATGCCTCCATCACCTGGTGCAGCCAAGCAGGAGCAACCCTACACCCATGTCCAGAGCCAGGCAGAAGGACTCTCTACCCTGCAAAAGTTAAGTGCACTCACTTCACCCACCATGACCCTTCAGTCCCCCATATTGGAGGCTTATGGACTTGTGGTATCTCCTCATCCCCTCATCCATCCACCTTGCGCCCTGAATCAGAGGCCTATGGACCAGTGACACCTGTCTTTTTTCTCAGCCACTCATGCTGGAGGCCTATGTATTGGTGGCACCAGAATTCCACTTGGCTACCAGCACTGACTGCCTGCAGAATGGCAGTGCCTCCTTAGCCCCAACCATCTGCACCAGGGCCCTGAGAATGGGCAGTACCCCATCATCTGTGCTGTGCTCTAATGTGTAGGGTTATGCCTTCCTAATGGGTACTCATGGATTGGTGACATCCCCCCTGCCTCACTGTTGTTGTTGTTGTTATGTGCCATTGAGTCAGACCCAACTCATAGCGATGCCTCCTTGGGTTTCTGAGGCAGTATCACTACGGAAGTAGATTGCTCTATCTTCCTTCTGAGGAGTAGCTGGTGGGTTTAAACTGCCAGCTTTCTGGTTAGCAGTCAAGTGCCTTTGCCACTATGCTACCAGAGCTCCCAGTACCATTCTTTCTGCAACTGGAGACTTGTGCCTGATGTGACCAGCACTGCCCACCCAGGATCATCAGTGAGAGTTCCATACCACCCACTCAATGACTGATGACCAAAGCACCCTTGTTGTGACCATCTGACAACTGACAGTGTGCATGCATAACACCCAACCCAAAGACCAGTGAGAACGATCCCTGTACCCATACCCCAGTGATTAGTTGGATAGGCACATCACCTCACCAGCCTGCCAGCTACAACCTCAGATGTGCTGCAAGACTGATGAACAGAGACCTGTGCTCACACAACCAGCTGCTGCTTCATCCTTCCTCTCAGTGACAAGAAGTGAGAGCTTCCATGTGATTAGATTAATAATTAGAGTACCATGTATGCCCTACCTACTCAGATACACCAAAACAAAACAAAACAAAAAATGAGCATGCAGTAAACAAATGGAAAATATATACATATAGTAACACTTTCATACCTTGGAGACAATAGACAATATCAAATCACATAAAGAAGGAGAACACAATGCTTCCAGCAAGTAACCAAAATAAAGAGTTAAAAAACCTTCCAGAGGAAGAAAAGGTAATGTAACTTCATAATAAACAATTCAAAAGACTAATGTACATGGTTCTTCAAGAGACCAAGGGAAACACACACAAAATCAAGGAGAACAAAGATAAACAATAGAAGAATTCAGGAAAAGAAGAAAACAACAAACTAAATGGACAATTAGAAACCATGTAAAAGCAGCAACCAGAAATCCAAAGACTAACAATAAAATTTCAGAAATAAACAACTCAGTAGAAGGACATAGAAGCAGAATTGAATCAATGGAAGACAGAATCAGCAAAATAGAGGACAAACTCCTTGACACCAATGTGTTTGAGGGAAAAGCAGGGGGGAAAAAATGAAGAAAGCCTAAGAATTATGTGGAATATTATCACAAATAAAACTTTACATTGGAATTCCATAACAGGAGGAGGGTTGAAATAAACAAACTCAAACACAGAGAATTGAAGAAGACTTTCCAGCAGAAAACTTCATTAAAACATAAAAGACAAAAAAAATATGCGGCTGAAAGGAATTTCTTAGGACAGAGAACCAACAACATAAGACAACAATCTGAGATTAAGACATAGTACAGCATCAGGTAGAAACCAACCCTATAAAGATACAAAACTAAAAAGAATTCTCAAAAATAAAATAAAGCTAAAAGACTGACAACAGGGAACCAGAGACATCAACCTATAAATAACAATGTCAAAATAAGAATCAGGAATAAGTAATTTAGTCATGGAAATTTCATATGTAAAGGAAGTCAAGGAGATATAAAAAAAATAAAAATAAAATACTGCTTTAAACTTAAGAAGATTAAGGTAAATTTTAAGGTAATAAAGAATGTTACCAAGCCTACTCATCAAAGTAAAAAGAAGGAAACTTAAATCCGGTAAACACAAAATCAACAACAAACGAAGTATCAAAAAGAACGTCCACAGACAAATAGAACTCAGCACAGATAATTAAACGGAACAAAGAAATCATCAACACCCCCCCCCACAACACACAAATAACAAATGACAGCAGTAAATTTATATCTATCAATAATTACGCAGAACATAAATGGCTTGTATTCACCAGTCAAGAGACAGAATGGCAGCATGGATTAAAAAAAAAAAAAAAACCCTTTTATATGCTGTCTACAAGAGACACACTTGAGACATGAAGACATAAGTAAACTAAAATTCAAAAGATGGAAAAAAATATCAAGCAAACAATAACCCTCAGAAAAGTCTCTGATAAAATATTCTTTGAAGTAACCAAAAAAAAGAAAAAAAAAAAACAAATCTCACTGTTGTCGAGTCGGATCTGACTCAGCAACCCCTCCTTGGGTTTCTGAGGCGGTATCACTATGGAAGTTGATTGCCTGGTCTTCCTTCTGCTTTAAAGTAAACTCCACCCTAAAAAGAAGGAAATTACATAATGAATATAATTCATTGGTCAATCCACTAAAAAGATATAGCCATAGTAACTATATATGCTACCAATGACAGAGGTCCAAAATACATGAAACAAACTCTAATAGTATTGAAAAGAGAACAGATAGTTCCTCAATAATAGGAGACTTAAACACATCACTTTCAGTGAAGGGCAGAACAACTAGAAAGAAACTCAACAAAGATACAGAAGATCTAAATGCCACAATCAACCAGCTTGATCTTGTAGACATATACAGAACATTCTACCAATAGCAGCAAAATATGCATTTTTTTTCCAACACACATGAATCATTCTCCAGCATAGACTATGATTTAGGCCACAGACATATCTGTTTATATACTTATGGATTTAAAGCCTAAGTATAGTAAAGATATTAATTATCTACAGTTTGATCCATAGACAAAATGTAATTCCAATCAAAACATTGCCATTTTTTTTAAACTGATCAATTGATTCTAAAATTTTAGGAAGAGGTACAAAACAAAATATGCATAAATTGTTGAATGGAAAACTAATTTGCTCTGTAACCTTTCACCTAAACTCTAATAATAAATAAATAAATGTAAGGAAGAGCAAAGGTAATTTTGATTAAAAGGAAAAAAAAAAAAAAAGAATACAAACTAGAGTACCAATACAACCAGATATCAAGGGTATTATAAAAATTTGTTTACAAAATAGTGGAATGTACAAGAAAAGGGATTGAAAGTAATAGAGTTTCTAGAAATGGAGTGTATGAGAGGAATATAAAGTTAACAGAAACAGACTAGAAACAAACTCATACTCTTATGACCAAATGAATCAATCACTTGAATTAGGACAAGATTGACACTGTAAAACCATGCAAAAAGGGTGGGTCACCTCAATGAAGTTGACTGAGTCAAATATCCATACGGAGAAAACAAGTCTTGATCCCTGTGTCACATCATAAACAAAAAGAAAGCAATTTTGGATGAATGACACATGTAAATGAGAGAGGTCATCTAGTAAAAGTATTAGCAGAAAACATAAAATAACATACTTACTCCCATGGAGGATTAATGCACTCATCACAAAATAAAAGGATTTATAGATTAGAGTATATTTAAGTCACTTAAATACATCATTGTTGTTGTTGTTGTTGTAATGTGCCGTCGAGTCAGCCCTGACTCATACATCATTAAGGAAGTGAAAAGGCAAGCCACATAGGTAAAGATGATGTTTACTCTATGTGTTTCAATGTATAATTAGTATAACATAAAAATCAATAAATGAAAAGTAGATAATAAATAGAAAATTGCACAAAAGATTTGCATATATATGGGGACTTCAGAAGGAACATATCACATGACAAATAAACATATGAAGATTCCAACTTTATCAGTCATCAAGCAAGTGTAAAATGGCCTTTATACTAATGTTGGACCTGTGAAAGTGCTTCCTTTGAGGGAATAATGTTAAATATTTGATTTATACACGAGGGAGATTTGAAAGTTTATGTGTCCATCGCCCTGGTTCATTTGACTTTTGCTTGAATATTCAGTAATTTTATGATTACCATTAAGTCTCTGTGTAATTAAGCCTCTAAAAACTTAACTCATTAGCAATTCTCAAAAAAAATTGTAAATCAAAATCACAGCATGATAACACTATACACCCTCTCGAACAGCTAACATAAAAAAGAAAAAATAACATGTTTGGGGAAGGATAGCAAAAGATCAGAATTAAAAAAAAAAAATCACTCCTAATTTAAATAGATAAAATCACTCAGAACACATATTGGCAGTGTACACTAAAGCTAAACATATTGTCGTTGTTACGTGCTGTCAAACTGGCTCCAACTCACAGCAACACTGTGTAAAACAGAATGAAACACTGCACTAACCTCACAATCCTTGCTATGCCTGAACCCATTGTTATAGCCACTGTGTCAATCCATCTCATTAAGGGCCTTCCCCTTTTTAGTTGACCCTCCACTTTACCAAGCAAGATGTCCTTCTCCAGGGAAGGGTCCCTTCTGACAACATGACCAAAGTAGGTAAGACAAAGTCTGGCCATTCTTGTTTCCAAGGAACATTCAGCTGCACTTCCTCCAGGACAGATCTGTTAGTTCTTTTAGCAGTCCATGGTACTTTCAGCATTCTTCACCAACACCACAACTCAAAGGCATCAACTCTTCTTCAGTCTTCCTTATTCATTGTCCAGCTCTCAAATGCACATGAGGTGATTGAACATACCATGGCTTGGGTTAGGTGCACCTTAGTCTTCAAAGGGACATCTTTGCTCTTCAACACTTTAAAGAGGTCTTTTGCAGCAGATTTTCACAGTGCAATACATTGTCTGATTTCCTGACTGCTGCTTCCATTGGTGTTGATTGTGGAGCCAAGTAATATGAAATCCTTGACAACTTCAAGCTGAACATATGCATTTCTTATAATTGAATGATTTCTCTAGTAGGTATAATATACACATATATTCACTAAGATGAGCCCAGGTGGTACAATGGTGAAAGGTCGGCAACTCAAATCCACAAGTGGGTCCACAGGAGAAGGATGAGGTAGTCTGTTTCTATAGATATTTACAGACTTGGAGACCTTATAGGATGGTTATAATCTACTCAACAGCAATGGCTTTGGTTTATAGTCACTAAAGATATGTACAAGAGTGTTCCTAGCAGCATCATGAACAAATACATAAAAATATGTAAGCTATAATGAGAAAGTAAAGTGAAGATCTGAATAAATAGAGATGTGTCATATTCATACATTGGAAGAGATATTACTGGAAAAAAAATATATAGATTTTCCAAACTGATATTTAGATTGAAAATAGTCCCAACCAAAATCCTGAACATTTCTTTTAGATGTTGAATTCTACTATCTAAACATAAAATTTATATGAAAATGAAAGTCAAGGAAAACTATAACACCATTAAAGAAAGGCAAGCTATGGCAGACACTTTTTTCTATCTGTATTAAAGACTTCCTAAAATATGTAATAAGTAAATCAACGTTCTATTGGTATAAAGATGAGCAATTCATCCAATGAAACAAAGAGAAGATGGTTTCAAAATAGCTGTTACAAAAATGGAAAAGAAGTAAGAACATATTTACAAATCACAGATCTAATCTATTTGTTTCCAGAATACATAAGGAACTTTTAAGAATTAATGTAAACAATACAATAGAAAAATGAGCAAAAGATTTGAAGACACACTTTACCAAAGAAGGTTTAAATGGGCAAATAAATAGATGAAAAATAGCACAAAATTATTAGTCAGTATAGAAATGCAAATTAAAACCACAGTGAGATCTCCTTACATATTCATAAATGGCTAAAATAAAACATCTGACAATACCAAGTGTTGGCGTAGATGTAAAAAATGGTAAATATAAATGGTATATCCATTTTTGATTAGTGTTTGGAAATCTCTTATAAATTGAACATTCAATTACTATATAACATAACAATTCTATTCCTAGGTGTTTACTTATAGATATACATGAATGTCTACATCAGCTTTATTCAAGATTGTTAAAAACTGAACACAACCCCAATGTTTATCCAGAGTTAAAAGGTTGAAAAAAACATGGCACATCTATACAATGGAATACTACTAAGAAGTAAAAGAAATAATATCTCTTTCACATATAAGGATGTCATGCTTGGTACAGCAGAGGGTCAACAAAAAAGAGGCAGACCCTATACAAGATGGACTGACATAATGGCTGCATAAATGGGCTCAAGTATAGCAACAATTACGAGGATGGCACAGGACCAGGCAATGTTTCCTTCTGTTGTCCTTGGGTCACTGAATTGGAAGCAACTCAACAGCACATAACAACAACAACAAATATATATATTTATATTTATACAAGCATATATATGTATACACACATGTTGTTGTTGTTGTGTGTCATCAAGTCAGACCAGACTCATAGCAACCCCTCCTTGGGTTTTCGAGGAGGTATCTCTATGGAAGTAGATTGCCCAACCTTCCTTCTGAGAAGTGGCTGGTGGGTTTGAACCGCCAGCTTTCTGGTTAGCAGTCAAGTGCCTTAGGCACTATGCTACCAGAGCTCCATACACACATACGTATATAAAAAAACTAAAAAAAAAAAAAAAAAAAAAAGTCACTGCCATCGAGTTGGATCTGACTCATAGTAACACTTTCTTGAGTTTCCAAGGTGGTATCACTATGGGAGTAGATTGCCCAGTATTCCTTCTAAGGAGTGGCTGGTAGGTTTGAACCGCCAGCCTTCTCTGGGAGCAGTCAAATAACTTAGGCACTACACCACCAGCCTTCCTACATTACATATATATCTGTCAATTTGTCATACTGTGGGGGCTTGCATGTTGCTGTGAGGCCAGGGGCCTCGCCAACAATATTTTGAATGCCAGCAAGGTCACCTGTGGTGGACAGGTTTCAACAGAGCTTCCAGACTAAAACAGATTGGGAAGGAAGGGGCCATCTACTTCTCAAGCAATTGACCAGTGAAAACCTTATGAATAGCAGTGAAACACTGTCTTGATATGTGCCTGGAAAACTGGATGAATAGCCCTGAAACGTTGTCTGATTTGGTGCTGGAAGATGAGCCCCTCAGGTCAGAAGGCATTCTAAATATGGCTGGAGAGGAGCTGCCTCCTCAAAGTGGAGTTGACCTTAATGATGTGGATGGAGTAAAGCTTTTGGGACCTCCATTTGCTGATGTGGCATGACTGAAAATTGGGGGGAAAAAGCTGCACACATTCATTAATAATCTGAACATGGAATGTATGAAGTATGAATGTAGGAAAACTGGAAGTTGTCAAAAATGAAATGGAATGCATAAAGATCAATATCCTAGGCATTCTGAGCTGAAATGGTCTGGTTTTGGCCATTTTGAATCAGACAATCATATGATCTGCTATGTTGGAAATGATAATTTGAAGAGAAATGGCATGGCATTATTCTCACAAAATATGTTTCAAGATCTATTCTCAAGTACAATGCTGTCAGTGATAGGATAATGTCCAAATCTTATAAGGAAGACCTGTTAATACAGCTATTAGTCAAATTTGGGCACCAACCACCAAAATCAAAGATGAGGAAATAGAAGATTTTTACCAACATCTGCAGACTGAAATTGACCAAACAGGCAATCAAGATGTGCTCATTATTACTGACAATTGAAATGCAAAGGTTGGAAACAAAGAAGAATCACCAGCAGATGGAAAATATGCCTTTGGTAATAGAAATGATGCCAGAAATTGCATGATAGAATTTTGCAAGACCAATGACTTATTCTTTGCAAATACCTTTTGTCAACAATATAAACAGTGGCTAGACATGTGGACTTCACCAGACGGAATACACAGGAATTGGATTGACTACAGCTGTGGAAAGAAGCAAGGAAGAAGTTCAATATCTTCAGCCGAAACAAGGCCAGGAGCTGACTGTGGAACAGACCATCAATTGCTCATATACAAGTTTAAGTTGAAGGTGACAATAATTAAAATAAGTCCATGAGAGCCAAAATAAGACTTTGATTATATCCCACCTGAGTTCAGAAACCATCTGAAGAATGGACTTGATGCGTTGAACACCAATGACCAAAAACCAGAGGAATTGTGAGATGAAATAAAAAACGTCATACATGAAGAGAGCAAACAGTCATTAAAAAGACAGGAAAGGAAGAAAAGACCAAAACAGATATCAGAAGAGACTCTGAAATGTGATCTCGAATGGAGAGTAGCTAGAGCAAATAGATGAATTGACAAGATTGAAGAGCTGAACAGATTTCAAAGAGCAGCGCAAGAAGACAAAGTCAATTATATAATGAAAAGACCTGGAGTTAAAAAGTCGAATGGGAAGAACATGTTTGGCTATTCTCAAGTTGAAAGAATTGAAGAAACAATTTAAGTCTCAAGTTGCAATATTGAAAGATTCTATGATAAAATATTGAATGATGCAGGAAACATCAAAAGAAGATGAAGGAACACACAGTCACTGTACCAAAAAGAATTGGTTGATGTTCATCCATTTCAGATGGTGGCATGTGATCAAGAACCAATGGTACTGAAGGAAAATGTCGAAGCTGTACTGAAAGAATTGGTGAAGGAATTGACGGAATACCCTTTGAGATATTTCAACAAAGAGATGCCATGCTGGAGGCACTTACTCATCTATTCCAAGAAATTTAGAAGACAGCTACTTGCGCAACTGACTGGAAGAGATCCATATTTGCACCCATTCCAAAGAAAGGTGATGCCACAGAATGTGGGAATTAGTAAACAATAACAGACACAAGTAAAATCTTGCTGAAGATAATTAAAAAATGATTGCAGCAGTATATTGACAGGGAACTTCCAGAAATGCAAGCTGGATTCAGAAGAGGATGTGGAACAAGGAATATCATTGCTGATATCAGATGGATCTTGGCTGAAAACAGAGAATACCAGAAAGATGTTTACTTTCTTTTTATTGACTATGCAAAAGCATTCGACTGTGTGGAGCCTAACAAATTATGGATAACACTGAGAAGAATGGGAATTCCAGAACACTTAATTTTGCTCATGAGGAACGTGTACACAGACCAGGAGCCTGTTGTTCAAGTAGAGCAAGGGGCATTTCATGGCTTAAAATCAGGAAGTTAGTGCGTCAGGATTGTATTCTTTCACCATACTTATTCAATCTGTGTGCTGAGCAAATAATCTAAGAAGCTGCAGAAGAAAAATGTGGCAACGGAATTGGAGGAAGACTCATTAGCAACCTGCAATATGCAGATGACACAGCCTTGCTTGCTGAAAGTGAAGATGACTTGAAGTACTTACTGGTGAAAGTTAAAGACTATAGTCTGGAGTATGAATTACACTTCAACATAAAGAAAATGAGATTCCTCACAACTGGACCAATAAGCAGCATCACAATAAGTGGAGGAAAGATTGAAGTTGTTGAAGTTTTCATACTGCTTGGTTCCACAATCAACACCAATGCAAGCAGCAGTCAAGAAACCAGATGACATATGGCACTGGGCAAATCTGTTGCAAAAGACCCCTTTAAAGTGCTGAAGAGCAAAGATGTCTCTCTGAACTCTAAGGTGTGCTTAACCCAAGCCATGGTATTTTCAGTCATCTCATATGCACATGAAAGCTGGACAATGAACAAGAAAGACTGAAGAAGTGTTGATGCTTTTGAGTTGTAGTATTGGTGAAGAATACTGAAAATACCATGGACTGCCAGAAGAACTAACAAATCTGTCCTGGAAGAAATGCTGCTGAATGATCCTTGGAAGTGAGAATGGCCCGACTTTATCTCACCTGCTTTGGTCGTGTTGTCAGAAGGGACCATTCCCTGGAGAAGGATATCATGCTTGGTAAAGTGGAGGGTCAGTGAAAAAGGGGAAGACCCTCAAGGAGATGAATTGACACGATGGGCTTATGTATAGCAAGAATTGTGAGACAGGTATAGGACCGAGCAATGTTTTGCTCTGTTCTACATAGGGTCACTGTGAGTCAGAGACAACTTGATGGCACCTAACAACAAAGTAGAGGGTCAATGCAAAAGGAGAAGACCCTCAATGAGATGGATTGACACAGTGGCTGCAACTATGGGGTCAGTATAGCAAGGATTGTGAGGCTGGTTCAGGACCAAGCAGTGTTTTGTTCTGTTGTGCATAGGGTCACTGTGAGTCAGTACTGACTCGACAGCTCCTAAGAACAACAACAGCATATATATATATATAATGATGCTGGAAGGTATGCCAGCAGTTCTTCAAATACAAGCAAGGTCACCTGTGGTAGACAGATTGCATTGGAGCATCCAGACTAAGAAAGATTGGGAAGAAAGACCTACTTCTGGAGATCTACTTCTGATAATTAGGCAATGAAAGCACTGTGGATAGCCACAGAAGATTGTCCAACATAGTGCTAGAAGCTAAGCCCCCTAGATCAAAAGGCACTCAAAATACACAGTGGCTCAACGATGGACTTGTTGTTGTTGTTGTTGTGTGCCGTCGAGTCGGCCCCGACTCATAGCGACCCCTCCTTGGGTTTCCGAGGCAGTATCACTACGGAAGTAGGATTGCCCAACCTTCCTTCCGAGGAGTGGCTGGTGGGTTTGAACCGCCAGCCTTCTGGTTAGCAGTCAAGTGCTTTAGCCACTATGCTACCAGAGCTCCTAATAACGATGGACTAGCATGTACCAATGATTACGTAGACGGCACAGGAGCAGGAAATACTTAGCTGTGCTGTACATGGTCACCATGAGTCTGAGCCAACTGGAGAGTAGTTAACATCAACAACTGTCAAGCAATCTTAAGAAAATAGGGTCCAGGAAACACATAGGATACAGACAGAATACTAAAATACCATGGTATTTGTATTAAAACAAGCAGTCAACACCAACAAGCCCTGCATACCACTATAGAAGACAAATCAAGGATGAAGAAGAACATACATGGAAAGAGATGAATAGGCAAGTCCAGGAAATAAAGAAATGTGACCTTGAAGAGGCCAGAGACTTGTATGCCCATGAAATAATAAATAGGATGAGTGCAAGGCATTTCATGTAAAATTCAAGAAGAACATAAAACCCATTTATTGTTGTTGTTATATGCCATCGAGTCAGACCCGACTCGTAGTGGCCCCTCCTTGGGTTTCTGAGGCTTATAACTACCAAAGTAGAATGCCCCATCTTCCTTCTGGTTAGCAGTCAAGTGCCTTAGGTGCTACACTACCAGAGCTCCCAAAACTCATCTAGTTGTTGCTTTTGTATATAGGTGCTTGTGAGTATGATCAGATAAAAGTTGTTTTCATTCTTTCTGCTCTCATTCTTTCCTCTTTGATTCTTAGAGGAAAGTTTATTTTCTCTAAAAGATATTTCTCTAAAACAAGTATCTACAACAGAATACAGTTTTTCTTTTTTATTCTTCCTTTCCCCAATGACTTTCAAAAGCATGAGTGTTACCTTGAGTTTTTGAAGTAGTAATTAAAATGCCAAATACAATGCTTTATAATGAGTGAGAACTAAAATACACCAAACACTCTCTTATAAAGAGGTAGTTTACCTTTTATTTATATAACAACACACTTTTTATTACTATCTCCTCTAAAGTTTATAAAATAAAATAAAAAGAGAAAGAAAAACAAGAACCAAAGCAACTTATAAAAAAAAAAAATAAAACCTTGAAAATTGTAACTGCCTAAAGTCACACAGTTAGGAAACATATTTCAACGCAGGCAGCATTATTCTAAGTGCAGAGCTCTTAACCTACCTGGGAGGTGTTATTAAGAATAGTGTGATCCTCTTGTTTTTACAAATGGAAGCATTCAGGCTGAGAACGTACACTTGGAATGTCACCAGCAAGAAGAAATATTTTCCTACCTCGATTCGGCTGTCTGTGCAGCTCAGGTGCCAGAACTGTGGTTCCTCAAGCAGCCCCTGATACAGGGAAGTAAAGCTTCCTCCTGTTCAGACACGTCATGATGTTCTCTTGAGCTTCATCCAATCGAAGCTTTGGGCATTTTGTATATTCTTATAAGCAGTTTAATTTCTCAAACATGGCAATTGTATTGACTCAGAAATTCATGTTGTTGTTGTTATATGAGTCAGACCTGACTCATAGCGACCCCTCCTTGGGTTTCCGAGGCAGTATCACTACGGAAGTAGATTACCCCATCTTCCTTCCGAGGAGAGGCTAGTGGGTTTGAACCGCCAGCCTTCTGGTTAACAGTCAAGTGCCTTAGCCACTCTGCTACCAGAGCCAAGTAAAATACAATATAAATATAGTTATCTGTTCCTAAGGAGCCCTGGTGGTGCAGTGGTTAAAGCACTTGGCTATTAACCAAAAGGTTGGCAGTTCCAGCTGCTCTGAGGTCATATGGAAGTAGGACGTTACCTATTGGTAGGAATCTGGTTAGAAGAGATACATATGAAAACTGTAAACATACCAGTTTTAACTACATTGGAAGAGCTCTGGTGGCACAGTAGTTAAAAGCGTTTGGCTGCTAACCAAAAGGTCAACAGTTTGAACCCACCAGGCACTCTGTGGAGAAAGATGAGGCAGATTACTTGTGTAAAGACCGACAGCCTTGGAAACCCTATGGGACAGTCCTATCCTGTCCTACAGGTGTCTATGAGTCAGAATTGACTCGATGGCAGTGGGTTTGGGTTTTGGATTTCTATCTTTATTTGGGAAGAGTGTTGGTAATGCAAATGATGATGCCTGTGAGGGAGGACCATCACAGCATGAAAAACAGTTTTGAAGAATTATGAAAAATTAGTAGAAAATTGAAAATTAGTATATTTAAGAGAATATTTGGTACATTTTGGAAAAATTCTTAGGTCATCATTGGAAGACAAAAACAGATAATTAAGACAATCTACTTCCGTAGTGATACCACCTGGGAAACCCAAGGAGGGGTCGCTATGAGTCGGATCCGATTCGATGGCACATAACAACAACAACACAACATTTGCTGATTTAATGAATGTAAGATTAAAGAATCTTCCTACATAATGATGTCATGTGGAATATATATAATATTCTAAAATGAAATAAACAAAAATAATCTAAACATTTTCTAAAAAGTACAGAAAATGTGTGATAATTAATACACACAAAAAGAAAACATGTATGGTCTAAAAGAAAGGGATCTATTATAGGGTTCTTTCTAGACTCAGGAAACCTCAGAAGCAAACAATCACAGCACACAACCCCTTTATCTAAGTAGTTAGTATCAAGGCAATGACTGCATAGCTTGCTTTGTGAGCCATGAAAACACCCAATTGAAAAGGGATTACGTTTAGGGTGTTTATCCTTTTCTTCCCAATGGAACCCTGGACCTGGACAAATATATTAACCTTTAATCTAGTTGGAGAATAACTAGCAAAGTGAATAAGAAGACATGAAGCAGTGAGGAAAAGTTAAATAACAATAAGCTTTTGCTAAGCTACTTGTTTAGCCAGTCTGCCCAACAGCTTGAACTCAATGCGGATCATTCAGGAAAGAGTTCTTTTTTTTTTTTTTTTACCACTTTCCTCAGAACATTTATCTGATCTTCCTTTTCAGGCCTGGACAATATAGCTGGCAAACTCTATGGCATTCTTTGTTATATTATATCTGGTGTTAGAACAGTTACACTTTGCCAATATTAAATAAGATATAAAATCCAAAATCAAAATGCAGGTCAGTTTAGGTTTTCTCCTAAATCAGTAGCCAATTCAGTACTGGGCCATCTCTTCTCACACTAGCATGGGGAAGGGGGAAGGATTCTTATTTTCTTTTTAATTCTCAGTCTCCATTACTTTGCCTACTTTTCTTCTAGCTCCTTGCCCCTTTCAGGGGCAAGCAGGGATTGATAGGGAAAGAGCAAAGTCTGTTTTCACCAAAACCAAAAAGTCTATTATATTCAAGTCAATTCCAACTCATGGAGTCCCCATGTGTTACAGACTAGAGCTCGTCTATGGGGTTTTCTTGGCTGTAATCTTTATAAAAGCACATTGTCAGGCCTTTCTTCCTTGGTGCTGCTGGGTAAGTTTTGATCCATTGATTTTCAGAGAGGAGAAGATAATATATCTGAAAATAAAAATAAGAGGTAAAGATTTTCTTTTTTAAAGCCTTTTATGGAATTAATAGCTAACAAATTAAATCTCAATAAAATCAAAGTTGCTAAGAAAGTTTCAGAAAATTATAGGATTGTTGAGGAAGGTCCAACATCTGACTACTATGAGTTAATGATGTTCCTGTTGATACTGTTGCTATGTGTCAGTTATGGAATACAATCTTCATCAGAGAGTTCCTCATTTGTCCTTATTTTTGTGTCCAAAAGTTCAGCAATATCTTTTTTTCCATCAAGTCTTGTAGCTCTCTTGAGTTCTTCTAATCCTTTTCTAATTTGCCTCCTACTATTAGCCAGGGAGCTCTGGTAGCATAGTGGTTAAGACACTTGCCTGCTAACCAGACGGCTGGTGGTTCAAACCCACCAGCCACTCCTCGGAAGGAAGG
>NW_006921693.1:7881464-7892670 GCF_000298275.1 Orycteropus afer afer
GGATTGACACGGTGGCTGCGATGATGGGCTCAAGTATAGCAGGGATTGTGGGGCTGGCGCGGGATCGGGCAGTGTTTCGTTCTGCTGTGCATGGGAGTCGCTATGAGTCGGAAACGACTCGACGGCACTTAACAACAACAACAACATTAGCCAGCAGGCAGATTCTGAAGTCCATGTGTTCTAAGAGGGACAGGGGAATGATAATGTGATAAGGTGTTCATATCTGTGTCTAGATAACAATGTAGAAAGGAAGGCAAAATTGGCAATGTTTCTAGCACCTTCTGGTTGAGAAGATATCTTCCTCCTTCAAGAATTGTGTTTTGAATTGTTTCTTTTTGGTATTCTTTTCTTCTAGAGATTTTCTGACCATTATTATTATTACTTTCATAAAATAGATTTGTTGATAGGTGCCATCGAGTTGGCTCTGACTCACAGTGACCCTGTGGACAACAGAATGAAACAAAGCCCGGTCCTGGGCCATCCTCACAATCCTTGCTATGCTTGAGCCCATCATCACAGCCAGTGTCAATTCATCTTGTGGAGGGCCTTCCCCTTTGTCATTGACCCTCTACTTTACCAAGCATGATATTCTATATGATAGAATGGTGGGCCCAAAGAAATACTTTATTCATGTGTTTTGTGTTTAGAAATCAGTTCTCCCTTTGTAGTTACCTTTTGACCTCTGAATTTCCTGTGGGAAAAATTTTACCTTCCCCCAATTTTTAGAAGTGAAGATGGTGAGATTTCTTTCTTGTTTACTTTGGACATATCATCAGGATGGACCAATCCCTGGAGAAGGACATAATATCTGATAAAGTAGATGGTGAGTGAAAAAGAAGACTCTCAATGAGATAGAGTGACATAGTGGCTGCAAGAATGGGCTCAAACATGCCAACTGTCGTGGGGATGGCACGAGACTGGACAATGTTTTGTTTTGTTCTACATGGGATCACTGTACAGTTCACTGTGCAGTTGAACCAACTCAACAGCACCTAACAACACAAGCAGCAAAAACAAATGTTTACATATTCAAAGCAACTATAATTCTTGCTTATTTTTTGATGACAAACAACTGAGGGGTTAATCATTCTGAGTGGCACAAATAGTTGAGTCCTCAACTATTAACTATTGAGGACTCAACTATTAACCAGAAAGATGGGCAGAAAGACTAAACAGAAAGATGGTCCCCAACCAGAAGGATTTTGGAAGTGAGGCCTGGTAATGTTTTCAAAGGTTGTAGCCTTGGAAGCCTTGTGGAGCACGGTTCTACTACAACACACGAGGTCGCAGTAAATCAGAATTGACTCAATGGAAATTGATTTGTTTTTTTGGTTTTGAATGATGAATCTAAATCTGTATCTGTACCAGTGTTCACATCTATTTCTATATCTACATCTGTAACTATAGGGACAGTCTTCAAATGCTTTCCCCTATAGCCAAGGTAAGCAAACGTATTAGATTTTTTATTTTCTTTTATTTTAGTGAAAGAAAATTGTAGACAATCTAGACAAGCTAGTACAGACTCATTTATTTTTGAGTAAAACAAAAATCTCTGGAAATAATATAGAAGAAAACTCTGAAAGAAAGAACGTGAAAGACAGACTGGTAAGGAAGTCCCTGGATTGAAAGAAAAATATAATAACAGCGTGTCTTTCAAGCACCAGCAGAACCCAAGTGAACTCATATTTACACACTTAAAATCTATGAAGCAACAGAAGGTGGCCCATGTGGGTTCACCCCTCCCTTACTGAAAAGGAGCTGCACTAACAACACCATGAAGGCAAGCTTGGCAACATGGGCAAGGGTGCCTCTCTGGCAATAAGTGGCCAGGGGATGGGCTATCTTTCCTGGCTAGGTCTGAGATTCTTCTCCAACCAACACCCCCAGGAGACCGGGAAGCACCAGGGAAAGGGGTTCCACTAAAATCCAGTCCCAGAATCCTCTTTGTCCTGAAAGGCTTGAGAATCCCTTGGCAAATGAAATACCAGCAGGTGAGTGATCCTGGCAAGGGGTATTCCATTATGAAATATGCTTGGCTTTGGAAGTATTCAAGGAGCTCTGGTGGTGTAGTGGTTAAGGAATTTGGCTGCTAACCAAAACAAACATCGGTGGTTTGAACCCAGCAACCCACTCCATGCAAGAAAGATGGGGCAGTCTGCTTCTGTAAAGGTTTACAGATTTGAAAATGCAATGGGGGTCATTATGAGTTGGAATCGACTTGATGGCAGTGTCTTTGGTTTTTGGTTTGGAAAGTATTCTGTCCAGACAGGCAGAAGGTATCCTTCCAGAAATGCTCAAAGGGAAGAAAAAGATAAATAAGGAAAAAAGTGGAGAAAATAGTGATCATTGGCTAGAGAACAATGTATAACCAGAAAGACAAGTTTGTGCATAAAGCCTTAGGCAAATAGAATCATGTCACTTCCAAATAAATAAATAAATAAATAAATAAATAAAGATTGTCAAGTGTAAATAATAAGGATAAATATAGAATGTAGAGAACAGATTGGTCAGGGAATTTTAGTACTAGTAATAGATTTTGGAATGAGGAAGAAGGTGGGATCAGGATTGGAGGAAGAGTCATTAACAAGCTGCAATATGCAGATGACACAACCTTGCTTACTGAAAATGAAGAGAACTTGAAGCGCTTATTGATGAAGATCAAAGACTACGGCCTTCAATTTGGATTACACCTCAACATAAAGAGAACAAAAATCCTCACAACTGGACCAATACACAACATCATGATAAATGGAGAAAAGATTTAAATTGCCAAGGATTTCATTTTACTTGGATCCACAATCAATGCCCATGGAAGCAGCAGTCAACAATCAAATGACATAACGTGGGTTTTATTGTTTATTGTGGGCAAATCTCCTGTGAAAGACCTCTCTAAAGTATTGAAGAACAAAGACGTCACTTTGAACACTAAGGTGTACCTGACCCAGGCCGTGGTCTTTTCAGTAGTCTCATGTGTGTGTGAGAACTAGGCAATGAATAAGGAAGGCCACAGGAGAATTAATGCATTTGAATTGCAGTGTTGGTGAAGGATACTGAATGTACCACGGGCTGCTAGAAGAACAAACAAATATGTCTTGAAAGAAGTATGGCCGGATGTTCTTTAGAAGTCAGAGTGGGCTGCCTTCTTTCATACTTTGATCGTGTTGTTAGAAAGGACCAGTCTCTGGAGAAGGATAGCAAGCTGGGTAAAGTCGAGGGTCAGTGAAAAAGGGAAAGATCTTCAATGAGATGGATTGACATAGGGGCTGCAAGGGTGGGCTCAAGCATAGCAAATGTGAAGATGGTGCAGGACCTGACAATGTTTCACTCTGTTGTAGATGGGGTTGCTATGAGTTGGACCTGAGTCAACAGTAGCTAAAAACAACAATAGACTGTGGATTTCTTATTGTTCTTCTTATTATGAAAGGCCACTTGTTTTTTTATTACTATGAAAAGTCTTTAAGAAGTTTGAAGTTGATGAAAGTCCAGATTTCCTTATAGAATTATCAGACAGAATGCAGTGGAGTAAATTGAGGGCCAAGAGGTAAGACGACAACCACTGGGAGACTATTAAAGGTGAGTGATGATGTAAGACTAGACTACATTTAAAGCAGCAATGGAGAGCAAAAATTTAAGATTATCTATTTATGAAGATGCTACATTAATGAAGAATTTGAACCTTATTGGATAAAAAGAATAAAGGAATATGGTCTTTTTTTTTTTAATATGTTCAAATGGTGTACTAAGTGACAGAGGATGTAAGCACCTATAATTGAGCAAGAGATAACAAGAGAATAAAGATATAAAAAGCAAAAAACTGTATCAGAAAAATAATGTTTTAGAGGAATCCAGGGCTCTCAGTGATGATATGGAAGAGATGCTTTCATACGCTTTCCTCATTTATTTTTTGTTTATTTTTGAGCCTTGGAGGCACAACAGTTAAGCATTTGGCTGCTAACCGAAAGATTGGCAGTTTGGACCCACCCAGCTTGCCTGTGGGAGAAAGAGCTTGGTGATCTGTTTCTGTAAAGATTACAGTCAAGGAAACCCTATGGAGCAATTCTGTTCTGTCACTCAGCGATCCTATGAGTCAGAATGAACACTGTGGCATCCAACAACACCAATAGCGATATCTAATGGAGTCTCTGGGTAATGCACTTGGGAGCTGACTGAAAGGTTGGATGTTTGTGTCCACACAGAGGCACCTCAGAAGAAAGGCCTGGTGATCTGCCTCCAAAAAATCAGCCATGAGTTGGAGTCAACTTGATGGCAACTACCTGATAACAATGTTATTGCCATAGAGCATAATGTTGTTGTTGTTATTATGTGCCATTGAGTTGGCCCCAACTCATAGCGACCCCTCTTTGGGTTGCCAAGGCAGTATCACTACGGAAGTAGATTGCCCAACCTTTCTTCTGAGGAGTGGCTGGTGGGTTTGAACCGTCAGCCTTCTGGTTTACAGTCAAGTGCCTTAGGCACTATGCTACCAGAGCTCCCGGAGCATAATGTATGTGGTTATTATAAATATATGGATGCATGACTACATGGTTAAAATAGAGAAATAGCCCCAGTTAACAAGACATCATAATTCAAATGCACTGTTCAATCATGGTATTTTAAACATGAAATTTAAGTAAGAGCCCCACAGTCCTGGTTCAGTCAAACTGAGTTTTATTAAATGTAACCTACTGCATTAAACTTAAAAGAGGACATCTTAACTGGGTATAATAATGTGCCCAGATGAAGAAATCATGATGACCCAAAAACTTCCAGTTTGGGGAGTAAGAAATATTTCCCACTTTATTATTTTTCAAAGTAATAGAAGTGTTTATTCCTTTACTTATCTTCAAAAACACAGTCATGGAAAGATTTCTTAAATTCCTTTCTGGGTTTTTGAAAACCCAGAAGGAGCAGTGTTCCAACCTGACAGAACATTTTGAAAAATCCACACTTCTCTTGGACTCACCTGAGAGCCGAGGTCACAGTGGAATCAATGAAAGAAGGGAATCTAAGGAAAGAAGGCAGCTCCACCAGGGACTGGAGGGCAATTCCTTATCGGGAGCAGTTGCCAGATTCTGGATGGCATTCAAGACAGTAGCAATAATTCAGATGGGATTTTCAACAGAATGCCCATGGCTGCTCATGGGCTTATCTGGAGCCCTGAGCACCCCAGGCCCTGGAGGGATCCATCACCATCACTTGTAGGCTTTTTTTTCATAAACCTCATTGAGTCCACCAGAAAAATTGGGAGCAAGGTGAGAGTAGTGAGAATGCTTCTGTTAGGGCAGGTCTGGTGGCGGGGAAATGTAGCCACTGCAAGAAGACTATGAACTAGTTGAAAGAATTATTTCTATGAGACTGAATCTTCAATAGCAACTGTAAAACATAGATGAGATGTTTAGGGGGTAGTAGCTCTGGTAGCATAGTGGCTAAGACACTTGCCTGCTAACCAGACGGCTGGCGGTTCAAACCCACCAGCCACTCCTCGGAAGGAAGGTTGGGCAATCCTACTTCCGTAGTGATACTGCCTCGGAAACCCAAGGAGGGGTTGCTATGAGTTGGGGCTGACTCGACGGCACATAACAACAACAACAACAACAACTATGGTAGCATAGTGCCTAAGGCACTTGACTGCTAACCAGAAGGCTGGCGGTTCAAACCCACCAGCCACTCCTCGGAAGGAAGGTTGGGCAATCCTACTTCCGTAGTGATACTGCCTCGGAAACCCAAGGAGGGGTCACTATGAGTCAGGGCCGACTCGACGGCAAAACAACAACAACAACAACAACAAGTCTAAGTCAGTGGTGGTGAAACAACATGGGGAGAGACAGAGGGAATGGTAATGCAACGTGAAGAATGTAACCCATGTTACTGAATTGTACATGTAGAAATTGATGAATAGATATATTTTTCTACTCTATATTATCACCAAATTAAAAGAAAGAAAGAGAAAAAGGCCTTCCTTCTTCAGTATCACTCAGCCTTATGTTCATGCGGGAGAGCAATCACTCTCATCTGTCGCCAGTAGGGTAAGAGTGAAGGCCCATTGCAGCTGGTAAGAAGTAGCAGAAAGCCCTCTACCCAAAAACTGGAAACAAGAACAGATCCTAGGGCCAGATTATTTATGGAAAGGATTGCTCAGAAGGGCTTGCATCCAACATGCATCATAACACTTACCAGATGCCCTGGAGTCATTTCGAATTCATGGCGACCCCATGTATATCAGAGTGGACCTGCACTCCATAGGGTTTTCAGTGGCTGATTTCTTAGAAGTAGATCACCAGGCCTCTCTTCCTAGGCACCTCTGCATGGACTCAAACCTCTAACCTTCTGCTTAACAGCTGAGTGCATTAAATGTTTGCACCACCCAGACTGACATCCAGCATGCCAGTCAGCATGTCTTTCAGGTGCAAGCCCCACCCTTCACTGTCCTGCAGTGATACCTACCATTTCTGCCTCACCAGTTCCCAGGACATCAAGATTTATTACTGAGGCTGCTGAAGGAGCACAGGAAGAGGAAGGGCCTTCTTTTCTGGTTCTGGCACGCTCTGCTCTTTGTTCCAGGGCTGAAGAGCTGGTACACGGGACAGCTGGTGGAGTTCACCCTGGGGAGTTTCTGTTGTTCCCCTAGTATCTTCTCCAAGGGCTCTGTGTGTAGTCCACCTTGTTTCCTGGGTGCACATTTAACAGCATCCCCATTGGCAGCTTTTTTTCAGAGTTTTGTGGGAGCCCTAATTGGATTCTCACAGATTTCAGTACACCCTTTCCTCTGCCAGTGACTTCCTGGTGAGGTTCCCTGAAAGTTCAGTAACACTCCTGGCTGTGGACTTTCTAGTGAATTTTCCACTTAACTGTCTTGGCCTGCTGATGCCCTGCTGGGGTCCATTTCTGCCTGCCTGTCCTGACCCATGACTCTCTGCCAACCATTCCCAGATGACCAGGGCTTCAGGGTATGTTTTTAGTGTGGCTGCACCAACCTGTGGCTTTCTGTTCACTGGCTTCAGCACACTCACTGTGGGTTAGCCTGGATCCAGCACCATTCAGCAAACATCTGGTCCAAAAGTGTAAGTCTCAGCCTGGGGTAGGACTATCCCATTCAAAGTCTCAGCCTTCCTGGGGTACTGTCTCTTAGCAGTAGAGTTTTCTTTCATCCCCTAGCAGTTGTTCATTCCCTGCAAATAGTTCGTAATTCTTTCATATTGTTTTGTGATTCTTTCTGACTGGACCACAACTGTTACAGAAATGGTACCAAAGAGAGACTCGCAAAATTAGGATTTGGGGTTGGGATTGAACCCAGGGGGATGGACCAGATTCCTATAAGAAAGGAGTTTCTTACTCTCAGCTCCAAATTCACTAATCATCCTGTGATGACAGAACCTATTTTTTTTTTTTTTTTTAAGTTTGACAGTAGAGGGCACTGGAAGGATAGGGAGGAGGGTAGGAATTTCTTCATGGTTCTGATGTGCTTTGCTTCTTGCTGCTTCTGAGGAGCTGGCAAGCAAGCATGGCCCAGGAGAACCAGCCCTCAGTGAATCCCAGCAGCACTAGCATGTTGGTTTTGCAGCCCAGCTTCTTTTGTTTCAGCAGCACTGCCTGCAGGCAGCTTACCCAGCATGCTCGGCAGGTTCTCCACTGGCTTCCTTTTGCCACATGGCAATCTCCACTGATGTCTCACTAACATCCACAAGGCAAGTCCAGTGGCTCATCCCAAGACTAGGTACGTTCCATCCAGTTTCCCAACAAGATTAGCAATATCCCATGGGGGCAGATTCCCAAAGAATTCCTGAGTGCTCCAGCTGTTTTCCCACGAGTTCACTGGTGACTAGTGTTTTGGTGAATTTGGCAACATCCCTAGCCAGTTTCCCAGAGACTCCAATAGCATCTTCCCGCATCCCAAGCTTGCTGCTTCCCAGTGGGTTGCTGGAAAAACCTGCATGTACCCTATCTAGCTTTCCATGAAGTTTAGGGATGGTTTCATAAGAAATTTCTTTGGCACCTGTGACAGTGGATTACTGTCTACTAAATTTGATCTTCCAGAGCTCCAGTGGGGAATTTCCTAACTACAAGTCTTAACTTATAGTTCCTTGCCCATCAACCTCATCCCACAAGCGCTCTGGTACCAATCATGGGAAATTACTAGCCTGTAACTCAGGAGACTTCTCCACTATCCAGTAGGCTGAGGCCACCCTCTCCTCAACAATGACTAGGAGGCCAGTCTTCAACATCTATTCCATTCTTGGGTACTCTGCTCAACCCAAGGACATTCATTAGAGTTCCTTTTACCCTCTCATAATAGTTAATTCTCTGTGAACATTTTGTAATTCCTTATATTGAACTTGCCCTGTTCATATTAGGCTGAGGTCTCTGTCTACTGCCTGGACTGTGACCAGCACATTCAAGGACAGAGCATCTACCTAAGACTGGTATTAAGCCTGGAAAACATAGGCTTCCCTGGTCTTGTTACCTCAACAGCAAGCACTGTGAAACAAATAACAACAATAATGATGGAGGGGCATGAGAAGGACGGAGAGAGACCTTCTGTAGGCACAGTACCAAAGGTAACCCTGAGGCTGAAGTTAAAGCTGACACTGCGAAGAACCTGGCCTCACTCTGAACGGGTGATGCTAAAGGAATTTGGAAACCTTGGTGAACTGAGGGTGAGCATGTTGTTGTTGTTGTTGTTATGTGCCGTCGAGTCGGCCCCGACTCATAGCGACCCCTCCTTGGGTTTCCGAGGCAGTATCACTATGGAAGTAGGATTGCCCAACCTTCCTTCCGAGGAGTGGCTGGTGGGTTTGAACCGCCAGCCTTCTGGTTAGCAGACAAGTGTTTTAGCCACTATGCTATCAGAGCTCCTGAGGAGGGTTAGCATAGCAACAATAAAACCCTAAGGGAGACAAATCCAAATTGGTCAAAGTGAATTATCCTTTTTGGTGAATTCAGTTTGTATAATGCTGTTAAATTAAAACTCATAACATGATTGAAAGGTCCAGGGCTTTCATTCTATCATGTCAGACAGTCATTGACAGAGGGCTTACCTGGAGGGACAGGTTCCTGGGCACTTCTCTGTCTGTGTGCGTTTCTGCTTAAGTGTCTCCAGTTGACCAAAAAGAGTAACATTTATTCTTATTTTTTTAAAAAAAATACCATTTACACAAAGCAAACCGAAGTCAGAGAGGAGTAAACAGAAACTTGGATGTAGCAATGATGGTGCTACGAAGGGACATGAAGGGTATATTACATTTCACATGGTGACAGTATCTTTTTACCTAGGTTGATAGATTTTTCACACTCCAAACCCCTTCAGTTCTTCTGGATTCTGGTGGTACAATGGTTAACATATCCGAATGCTAAACAAAAGATCTGTGGTTCAAAACTACCAACTGCTCCACAGGAGAAAGAAGGCAATCTGCCTCAGTAAACCCCTGGGGCAGTTCTATTCTGCATTATAGGGTCAGTATAAGTCAGAACTGACTCATTGACCATGGGTTTGGTTTAGCTTTTTATTGGAGAGCAAGAATCCCTGGTGGCACAGTGGTTAAACACTCAGTTACTAACCGAAAGGTTGGCAGTTCAACCCTGACCCCCGAACCCCAAGCAGCTCTGCAGGAGAAAAGACCTGATGTAAAGATTATGTGAAAATTATGACCTTGCAAACCCTATGCAGCAGTTTTACTCTCTCCTATAGTGTCACCAAGGCTGGCAGTTCAAACCCACCAGTCACTCCTTGGAAGGAAGGTTGGGCAGTCTACTTCCATACTGATACTTCCTTGGAAACCCAAGGAGGGGTTGCTATGAGTCGGGTCTGACTTGATGGCACATAACAACAACAACAACAACATAGTGTCACCATGAGTCAGACTCTCAACTAGATGTCAATGTTTTTGTACAGTAGAGCAGTATCCTTTTTCAACTTTTCCTGAGATATGTGGTCAACTTCATCAACACATTCGATTTTAGGGCTACATCATTGATTTGGTTCTTGACACGTGGGTAAGTTTTATTCTAGCCTTTGGAAATCAAGATGCTTTGGTTGTTTTCCTTGTCTTAATTTTATCTTATCCTTGTTGGAGTTAAAAAGTAATTGTATTTCTCAACATTGCAAAAAGAGAATTTATGAATTCACACTTTCCTTGCGTCTTTCAAACTGCTAATTCTAGTAGGAGTTTATACCTTTCCTAAGGTACCCTGTCGGAGAAGGCCCATGTAAACACGGCATGGTGGTAAGATTCTGTTTACCGTCATCTTTACTCAGTGTAGCAAAATCATTCAGAATTTGATCAGCTTTCTCAGGACAAGTATCCAACTGTCCTTAGTAAGGCACTTACTGCTAACCAGAAGGCTGGCGGTTCAAACCCACCAGCCACATAAAGGAAGATGGGGCAATCTACTTCCATAGTGATACTGCCTTGGCAACCCAAGGAGGGGTTGCTATGAGTCAGGTCTGACTCGACGGCACATAACAACAACAACAAATACTGGTTGTTATCTTTCAAATCTACAGTAAAGGTCTTGTCTCTTACCATCATTCATTTCTAGAGCTAATACCATATATTTTAGACTTTTATTGTCATTGTTATAGCAATCCGCCTCATCAGTTAAAATATTCTGTATCAATCAGAGTAGGCTAGACTGGGAAGGCATTTAAGAGTCCCTGGATGGTGCAAAAAGTTAATACTTGGCTATTAACTGAAACATTGGCAGTTCAAAACCACCCAGAGCCACCTCAGAAGAAAGACCTGGCAATCTACTTCAGAAAGATTGTAGTCATTGAAAATCCACTCCCATAGAAAATCCACAGCACAGTTACATTCTATACACAAGAGGTGGCCATTCATTGGAGTCCACTCTACACAGTTTTTTCTTTTTTGAGGATGGGGAAGGGATGAGAGGGAGAATGGTGTTTAAAATGGCCCCTAAGTCTTAGCGGCTTCCAGCAGCAAACGTTTACTTGTTATGCATGCTATGTGTCCATTGTGGCCCTGGACTTGGCTATTCCGTCTGAGACCTAGGCTCAAAAACCTCCAGTTGTGACATTGTTGATATCATGGTGGAATGAATAAAAGACATAGTGGAGCTATATCACAGCTCCAAAAGCAATGATGCAGAATGACACTCATTCCTGTTGTTGTTGTTGTTGTTGTTAAGTGCCGTCGAGTGGTTTCTGACTCATAGTTCTTTGGCACCTGTGACAGTGGATTACTGTCTA